>NC_090323.1:213014334-213322901 GCF_040869045.1 Eurosta solidaginis
CACCGCTTATAACCTAATAAGCTGTTTCATTAGGAAACCTTTTTTGAAATCCATTTTTTTTTAATATTGCATATTTGAAAACCTTTTAACTTTTCCTATATATTTTTGGAAATATTTTTATATCAACGGCTGAGTGGAATAGCACCCTATCTCATCTCTGTTCGAAAAAAAATGTTTTTGCCTTTTTTTAGGGACATGTTTCAAAAAATCTCTATATCACATTCATTTGAATTATGCCATATCTAACATCGAAATGTATTCAATTTATACTCAGATAGGGCGTTTTTGAATAAAATTCTGAAAAATGGCGGTTTTGAAAGCTTTCTGACATATTCGACTCGGAAGTCAAGATTTTAATTTATTTTGAAAGTACACACATTCAACAACAATGGTAAATTTTGAAGTAAAATTGTTTGGTGTACTTTTTTAAATAAAACACGATAAATAGCAAATATCAGAAACATTGTTTAGTTCAAATGTTTGACGGGTTTTCCAATATAAGCGCAAATAACACGCTCATATAAGCCTAACCTGTAAATTTGTATGTTGTTGTGGTTGTTGTACCAGTGCTTTGCCTCATCCAAAAGGTGTGACCACTACCAAATCGTTATAAATATCCTCTAACGGAAGTCCGAAGAAACTCAAAGCTTCAACAGGTGTCAACCAGAGTGAAAGGGGTGTTAGAGATGTTGGTTCCACACTGTAATTGAAAAGATTGTTGGTATCATGTGGGGGCACGTTACAAGAAGGGCATGAATACATTTTGAATGTCGGGGTTGATTCTAGATAGGTAAGAGTTTAAACCTATTACAGAATCCAGATCGAAGTTGAGCTAGAGTGACGCGCGTCTCATTTAACAGGTTATTTTCCTCTACTGCGAGTTCCGGGAATTTGACCTTAAGAACGTCGTTCGCAGGGCAATTCATGGCATAGAGTTACGACGCCTTATTGTGGATATCACTGAAGACCCCTTTGCGCTTTTCTTCTTCTTCGGTGTAACCCTATTTATATTTGTATATGTGTTACTCTTTTATAACGAATATTAAAAAAATGTTACGCTTACGCATCGGTAACTTTATCGGTAAATTGTACTGATTTGTTTGCGAGTAATTGGCTGATTTAAAAAAAAAAAACATACCGCTTACTTTAAACACTACTCAAGCCTTATTCCTTGACGCTATATTTGTTTATATTTAATTATTCAAAATTACCCACTGTGCGGCGTCTATGACTTGTGTGCCCAGTTTATGGTAGTTACCTACTCATATTATTTTTTATGCATAATTTTTCACAACGATTATTATTTTTTTACTTTACAACACACATACTTCGCCTGTGTGCAAATATAATTTTTCTATTTGTCACAATTGCGCTTTAAAAGTCACAACTTAAGCGCGTTTTGGGTGTGGCGCGCATGCGAAATGCTTGCACAGCACGTTTACGCCATATGTGGTGAAATAAACGAAATAAAAAATTTACTATATAAATAAAAAGAAAGATGTAATGTTTAGGTTTAACATTTTCAACACATCACTTTATATTCATATATTTTATTTATAATTTAACTCAATTCGTTTGGATGTCATTGCTTTTGGTTTCATAAGTCTCCAAAGTTTTCGTTAATATTCTGTTGTGTGTTGACTAAAAGGGATCTCAAGACTTCATTTCAAGACGATAACGCAAAAAGACAATTCGTGTTGGCTCATGTCTCCTATTTTTTAAGGAGCTGCCTTTTGCAGCTGATCTTCATTTTTATTAATTCATAAAGTGGGCACACCTTCAAGATTTAAATACTTTTTACTAAATTATATGACATGCGCCTATAAATATTGGTAACGTAAATAAAGATAAAATTTTCAAAATTTGACAGTATTTTAAAACGTTTATTAACTGTGTTTATATAGGAATGGATACCTTTTCTGATATAGAACATAGAGAACGAGCATAGAGTGTCCTCGACTTTATTTAATGGCTGCTCCCATCATCGCGGGTATAACTAATTTATAGCGTGTAATAATTGTCATATGTTGACGACATTCATATCATCGACCTTAAAACCTGCGCGGTAAGCTGTACAACCACACCCTGGAGTGTTCAGTATCTTTATACAAACGTACATACAAATGTACATAACGACTTTGTGTTATCATAGTTAAGAAAATAATCAGTGGCACCTCCTGCCACCTGCGGTTACTTCAATTTGCAAGATAAGCTCTTCGGCAAGTGTGGTTCAAATTGAAGGTCTTCCAATATTTGACTAAAATAAATTATAAATCGCAAATGAATTCTAAATCGTCTTCATGGTTTGGTTAAAGCAAGATAAGATATCGTTTCTTAAAATTTTTTTTTAAAAAGGGTCAGCTAGCAATACATTGGGCACTTAACCCCCCCTCGATCCCTCGAAAATCTGTAATGTCTGTCTAAGGCCCTGTCATATTTCAATAAGATGAACCGAAGCAAGGATAGTATTCATACCCAAAGGATAGCGGGCTTCACAAATATTACGAATAACATATACATAAAAAAACTGTCCCCTTCTCAACACGCGTTCTCCAGAAGCAAATCCGTCGAGACAGCTTGCCACGCTATAACTATCAAGAAAGAGAACAGTATCTCAACAAGTTAAATGTTACTCTTGAATACACATAAACCTGTGTATTCCCACAGACATATGACTGAAAATGGATGGGGCGAAGCACTGCTACAACAACAACAAGAGGGAGCGTTTACCAAAGTCTATCCGCAAGCCGTAGTCGATTTCTTATGTCACACGGGGTTGGACAATGGACCGTGAAAATCGTCGAGCAACGAGTAGAAAAATGCTATCATATCTGGGACAATCCTCCATAAGGGAGGTGTTCAGGTTACTCCCCAAGGAGTTGTATTTATTATCCCCTCTACTGTGTAACCTAACGCTGAACACCTTATTATTGAAGGTAGAAAGAATCGGTTACCAAGTTACCGCTTCGGGGGCTTAGAATATACCCGCGGCAAATATTCCGGCCATAAGAGGCGACTAAAATACCCCATGAATCAAAGCACTGTGTAGCGCAACCTTTTCAAGGGGTTGCCAGCGCAATTTGTTGCTTCTTCAATACAATTGTCAACCTCGCCTCTCTGAGACGAATCATATTTCTTTAGCAGGCTTAAGGTTCAATGTGGTCACATTGAATCGTTGCCTAGGTGACAGATAGGGCTTGAACCTCAATGATGCTTGTTTCCGGAACGTACCGGATCTATATACGGAAGATCAATAACAATAACACTCCCTCAAACCTTCGGGGAGTGTCTTTATATACCACAACAACAGCAATCAGGAAACATCTTTAGACTCTAGACGAGCTACTGCAGACAGCATTAATCCTCCTAGAGAACTGGTCCCGTGCAAGCGGCCTCAAAGTGAATCCTGCGAAGACTGAAATGGTTATAGTCACTAGACGCCACTTTTCAAACCACTGAAACTAAACGGGGTAAGGCTTGAACTCTCACAAGAGGTTAAATACCTCGGATTTATTTTAGATGGTAAATTGAACTGTAAAAGGCGTGTCGAGGACAGATCCAGAAAGGCCATAACTACTCTCTCTCCGCCATCTCATTATATGCCATTACAGTTTGGTAGCCAGCACTCGAAGGAAATATATCCACACACAGTCTGCAGGTTGATTAGAGTACAGCGGTCATCCGCAATGCTTATATCAGAGACACTGCCCTCCACATCCACAAGGGCTCTAAAAGTTATGCCCAACCTGCTTCCAATAGACCTACATGGTAAGCCCCAGGTGAGTCGTCATGCGGTTAGACTGAAAACAGGCATCAGATTTGGAAATACCACTATTGTGGGAACCTTACCGGAAAACTCTCGTCAACTAGACAACAAACCCTCTATCAGAATTCCAGAGCGACAAGAATGAGATGATATCTTCGATCTATATCCACAATCTACAGAAGTCTTCACGGATGGCTCTGTACTTAATAACAGAGTGTGCAGTGGTAACTACTCAAAATATCAGAATTCCGGAGCGACGAGAATGAGATGATATCTTCGATCTATACCCAGAATCTACAGAAGTCTTCACGGATGGCTCTGTACTTAATAACAGTGTGGGCAGTGGTAACTACTCAAAATACCTTTTGCTCTCCTTAGGTATTAAGCTACCGGGATATTGCAGCATCTTTCAGGCATAAACAACAGTCATAAAGGAGGCTGCCTGATGGCTCCTAGTAAGGAATCTCATGTCCATTGCAATCCACTCCGGAGTTCAAACAGCCATCAAAGCTCTTCAATGTAAGATCCCTTCATCAAAAATGTAAATGGATTGCAGGCAATCACTAAAGGCACTAGCCTCTGTGTGCACCGCAAGTGGTGTTTCTTGGGACTTTGTTGCTGATGAGCTAGGGGAGAAGGCCACCATCCAGACTGAGGTAATCTATTTAAGATACACCGCTCCTTCTCTTGCAACGTGCAGCCAATTTCGTATGTCTGCATGAGTGTCCCCATAAAAATGGCCTCACATAATGAGAGCCGAACGAGGAGCCGTGCCTCTCTCAATCCCATTGATCGGGATATTAAGGGGACATGTCTTAAGAGAATCAAAAATAATTAATTTCTAATTGTTTGCATGAAATATTGAGAGAGTGAGAGTGCGAGGTACTTAGGTCTCAATTTAGAATAATGGTCCAATTAGAAGTCATCTTATGCCACGAAAACTATAGAGAACATGAAACAGACACTGGGACGGAATGAGTTTTAAGCTGAGGTGAGCGAATCAAGTCAAACAGGCAAGCGAGTTGGCAACGTTGGAGCCAGTTTTAACCAACATTGAAATATTTTAAAAATTCGCATTTTGACTCCAGTTTGGTTAAGCTGGGCACAGCAGTGTCGAATTAGGATCAAATTGAGTGCATCGTCGATCGGAATTCGCTTTTTTCGTTTTTCTACCCTTTTACCGAATGTAGCATTAAATACCAGATTAGAAAGACCTCTAGACCCAGAAGTGCGTATATTTAATAAATTTAATTGCTTCGAAGTTTTTATCAGCAGACTTTTCCTTTTCTGTTCTTTTGTAATTCCTAATCTGAGTCGAAGTTGATATAAAATGTAATGTAAGTCAGACGGATTTACGACTTTGTATGACAGACAGACACACCCTGCATATCCCTATCAGCTTTGTTTTCATTTTTATGGTTTTTTACAAACCTCTATATTTTTTTTTATTTAAAAGAAATTGTCCAGAGCTCTAAAGCTTTCAATTAGTTCACTATCAGTCTGTAGTTTTTTAATTTAGAAATAAATATTAATTTTTACGTACATATATACAGTAAAACCTCCCTCAGGTGGACACTCACCCTCAGCCAACTCTTGTCCGCCCAAGAGAGATGTTTGCTGAACAGAGCTAATAGATTTAATACTCATAACCTTCTATTTTAAAGCCAAATATTATTTCGTTCCACGGCCGCCGTGGTTTGGTGATGCTCTGCTTGCCACATGAAAGATCCTGGTCTCCAGCGCCAGGAAAAGCAACATCGAAAACTTTGAAAAAAGCTTTTTTTAATTGAAAAAAAGTTTTCCTAAGCGGGAGCGCCCCTCGGTAGTGATTTGTCAAACACTCCGTGTATTTCGGCCATGCAGATGCCGTTCAGAGTCGGCCAATTTGTTGGAAAAATTGAAAGGAACACGACGCAAATTGGAAGAGAAGCTCGGCCTAAAATCTCATAGAAGGCTATCGCACCTTGTATTTTATGATTCTTTTCTAAAGATCATGTAAGCCCGTGCTCCGGTTGAGATATTAGAGCCTCAACAGAGGCGGAAGGTTGGGGCAAGATATTGATACGATACGAAAATGGAATCGGTCCGTACAAGCTGGCTGAGATACTGAAAAAACTACAGTAGCGGTAACTTCTGACAACCAGGCGGTCATTGGGGCTATAGTCTCGTATAGCACAACAACGAGCTAGGGGGCTTAGAATATATCCGTGGCAGGTATGCGTCTTGTTGGCGAATTCTGTTTCTTTAGCAGCCGAGGATCTAGCCGACTCAAGTTCCTCATGGAAGTAGAGGGTGGGGCGGGATGGCTTAGAAGGCTCAATGTGATCGTATTAAATCGTGCTCGAGATTTTCGGGGATATAGCTTAATGGTGCTTGTTACTAGAACGTAGTGCTTACCCACCAAAAGCTTCGGGGAGTGTTTTTATCCCTACAACAGCAACAGCACAACAACTAGAAATAGTAGTGGTAGGATACAAATAAGCACTTTGAAGAATTGGAACAGGGAGATACTTACAATCATTATATGGGCCGGTCATGTGAAGGTGGAAATGAGACAATAGCTGCACTTGACCAACCAACTAAGAAAGTTGTGAGACCAAGCGTAGTGTGGTGGGCCGCTAGTGTGGTGAGCCGTAGTTATTTCGTAACACAGGTCATGACTCTTGAGAAGGTTTTTCAGTTGGGACGTCGAATAAGCTTCTGGAAAACTATTTTTGACACATTCGGTTTATGTGAAGTCCTTAAAGACCGAGCAGTTTCGCCTGACCTAACTTCAAGCAAACTGGAAGCCTTACTTTTTTACATAAAAGTAATACTACATAACTATGACACTTCTTAAACTTGAGTACATACTTAAGCAAAACTGGTATTATTCGGGCCCCCTCTTTTTCATTTGGCAACCAATACCATGTTTTTTAAACGGTTTTATTTAGGTTGACTTGACAGGCTACACGGCCGTTGTGAACGAATTTTGTAATTGAAATTTAAGTAACTTCCCGATAAGCTACAAGCTTCAAACTTGGAATATAGTTCAGAATCCGATGACAATGCAATAATAAGAAAAAATCGCCGCTAGGTGGCGCAAGGATCGAGATATTCACAAAAATCGTATTTGTGGTCCGATTTGGCTCATATCTGGAACACATAATACATACAAGGATTGAAAGCGAACTATGATGACCGATTTGGCTCATGTTTGAAACAAATATTACATAAAGTCCGGTAGAAGTGACATACAAATATTTTGGAGTTGGAGGAGGATTGTAACAAATTGTCAGGAAAGAGTCCTTGTAATAATGAGTCACTATGAACTAAATAGAATGAGAAATAATAGGCAATTAAATAAAGGCAATTAATTAAATAATTTAAAAAAAGTTTAAGTTAAACGGTTTTATTGAAAACAATACTTACATGAAATAATAATAATACTAAAAGCTAGAAAATAATTAGGTAGGTCCTAGGTACTAGTCATCACACTACTCATAAATCTAGGGCGTTGATCAGACAATTAAATAAGAGCTTTGGATGCGTCATTCTCACACTTTGCCCGCTTACGAGGAGTTTGCGTCCGTTCAAGAGGAGTATTTTTCGATTGGTTTGCTATGAAAATAAATTTGAGTATCCACCGTGTCCGCTCAGTAGAGGATTTTTATCTCATTTTCTAGGATATAACTGTTCGATCCCCACCAAGAGAGTGTGTGCCTGACGGAGGGTAATTTGTGCTAAAAATTGTACCTAAAACTTGGTGCATGAAAAACTGTCCGGTCAAAGAAAGTGTACACCCAATAGCGGTATCCGTTAGGAGAGGTTTCTCTGTATATATACATTTACTTAAGTGCATGCCAATACAATAATCATCATTTTCTCGTTATGACAACAAAAACATGAGCGGTAGCAAAGAAAAAAGATTCATAGTCAGCGATAATGGGAGGGGTGATAACAAAACGACATCACCCCGATATCAACGTACTATTTTTAATTTTTTTTATAGCCTCGTCAATGAAATTGAAATTTTCTATTCCAGTGAAAAACATAAATAAAATTTAAATTTTATTCATGTTAATTTGTTCAACAAATTGAAAAATGTGTTTTCTTTACCTAATCTTGGAACTGTGTGTGGCCCATTTGTCAGCCGAATGTAATGAATGCCCACAGCAGTCAATTGCTTTTATTGTTCGGTGCTAATATTTGTTTTTCTAATTGTTGTAATTCCATAGCTTTTATGTTATGTGTACATATGTATGTTTAGTATTGTTAGAGGGGCTTAGCTTCTGGAGCATGACTGCTCGTCAGGCAAAGGCAAATAAATAAAAATTAAGGAATGCCTTGTTTACAAATGTACATAAGTAAATACACCTAATTATAAATGTGTGGGTATATATTTATATATGTGGAGCCACTTTTAAAATTCAAAGCGCTTTTGGTGCGTAAATTTGAAATAAATAAATACTTGTGCGGAGTATAAGAATCAATTAAATTTTGACACAGCAGAGAAGTTATGGTGATTAAATCAGAAGAACTTAGAAAAGCGCGGGTGGAACATATAAGGGTTATTTACTGAGTCTGGGAAACTGTGCGCAGCTAAAAAATTGCATTACGGAACCATAAAAAGTGGCAGCAAGTCGGCATCATATTGTTACGAATATTAGCAACACTAAGGGGTACTGCCATCTCTAAGCCGATGCTAAGCAGTGACTTGATGCACATTAATAATTCAATCATTATGTCTATACATATGTACGTACACGCAGAGAGAAGCAACGCACAAACACATGCAGATATCTTATCTGAGGTATATAATTGTGGAAGTGTCGCTCACAAACACACGCGCATGAGCTGTGAGAGAAGCTATAAAAATTGTGCATCTGTAGTTATAGCTGAGAAACTTATAGCAGATAACCAACTAGTAGATTTTAGAACAGAACCGCCTAGAAATGCCAACGAGTAAACCAAATAGTATAAAAGGCGACACCAGTAGAGGCGCGAGAATCAGTTTTGATTAAGCACGCTATCCGTCGAGCAATAGCAGAGTTATTGAAAGTAGTCTAATAAAGACCATTTTGCATTATTAAATATTGGAGTTATTTATTCAACAGTTTAGTGATTCGAACTTAGCAGAAGGTTGCAAATAAGAGGATTTGCAGTAAATTCGTTACAATATATATAATACTTCTATATCTATACCTTCCTATCTTCCTAATGTGCAAATTTTCTGTCAATCATTATTTGCTGAAACTGTGCAAATGTATGTTCTGCGCATGCGCGGGCTTTGTTAGTGTTAGTGAATTGTAGTAGCGTGTGTAAAAAAACTATTAAAGGGGTACCAACGGGTCACTATCCCCTTTACTCAACTTCTGCATACTAATTGTTATAAAATCTCAGTTTAGTCGATTAAACAATGAAAAGGCCAACAAATACAATACAAGGCTTGATGTATTTATTATTTAAACATGGACTGCAGCCATACAAAGTACATTATTTACATAAATAGTAAAAAAAAACAAGGCGAGGAATTCATATTTTTAAAATGAAAAAATTTAAATATACATGTATAAAAATATACTTATACATACATCCCAAAAAGCATTTCTTTAAACGTTTTGAGTTTTTTAATGATGTAAATTTTTATTTAAGTAAACAAAATATGAGTCCAGTACTCACTGACTGCTATTGGTGTTGAAATAATATCAATTTTGTAAATTTTTTTCTAACATACTCTTTTTCGTTCGTGCTTTTTTCGTTTCAAAAAACAAACGAATATCCAAATAAAAACTTATTACTTCCTTACACAGCTGTGTCCGGTGATTATTAAAGATGTCATTGCTCAATAAACTTTCGGTGGCTATTGGAGAATGCATCACTTGCATTTTGAAAAATTTTATTTATTAAACTTAATTTTGCATTTCCAATTGGGCATGCCTTGAGAACTTGTCTTAAAGCTTTCTCTGACACTATACAAATATTACATACGCCCACGGATGGTGCGACAAACAGACCTTTATTTTTGTGCGCTGAAAGTAAAGGCATTTCTTCACCTCACCTCACCACATCAATTGCCTTTGATGTATGGAACATTTTATTTTCTTTTGTGCCTTCATTTTCCTTTTTTGAACGAAATAGCCTAATGTACAATATTTATAGAAGCAAGACGGCTTGTTGAAATATACATATATTTAAACGCCTTTTTTACAAAAATTTAACGACAGCCTTGAGGTTTTGTCTCCTTCTATCGTTGTATATCTGTACTGTAATGTTTTACAGGCTGCACAATTCAGTAGTTATGATATAGAAGTATTACATATATGGTCGGCATACATATGTACATACAAACATAAATAATAATTCCATGTTGTTGTTGCTGTTGTAGTGATACGGACACTCTCTGAAGGTTTTGAGTAGTGTTATCGATGTTAGCGGTCCTTTGCCGAATATACATAGATCCGGTACGTTCCGGTAACAAGCACCATTAATGTACTAGCCCAATCATCGCGGAAACGATTTAATATGATCCCATTGAACCCTTTAGGCCATCCCGCCCCACTCCCACTAGTTCCATGAGGAACTTGGGGTCGCCAGAGCCTCGCTTGTTAATTTGCGTATGATAGATGCATATTTGTAACCGGACTCGTCTCGCTTAGATGGGGCTGACAATTGTGTTGCGGAAGCTCTGAATTGCGCTTATCAACCCCTTGAAAATTCTAAGTACTTTGTTTTTGTAATTCGCTTGACTAATGTCAAGGTTAGGTTAAGGTTAAACTGGCCGTCCATGAGGACCTCACATAGACTGAATGAGTGCGTAGTGTTACCAGAAATTTCTTTTAACGGACAAACTGAAACCCCCTATCAAAAAAAAAAAAAAAAATTCAAAATCGTTCTACGGTTCCGCTATGAAAAGTTGTCTCAAAACACCCATATGCACATGTTTGCTAACGATCATCAACGAAATACCTACTCAATCGACCTTTCCAAATAAAATAAACTTCAACAATCTGTCGTATAAGAAATCCACTTTAAAAGCTTATAACTGAAATTTTTACCAATCAGATATGAACCTCTAATTCCTTTCCTCAGTTCGTTATGGGCCCAAACCGGTAAACTATGTTATATGTAACTATATCATAGTTTGGAGCTTTAAGATATCTACTTATTGAAAAACAAATTTTTCCACGCCTAATCTCCTTTCAGATTTCTTTGTAGTCAATGATATTCGCGCCTTGGAAGCCACGTCACTGTTGAGGGGTATAAACTTGAGACTGTGAAGGACTTCGTCTATCTGAGGACCAAAATTAAGAGCTAAAACAATGTCAGCTTAGAAATCAAATAACTCTTGCCAGCAAGTGCTACTTTGGACAGATTAGGGCTGACTACATTCACGACGGCGGTGTAGCCGCCACATCTGTGATATTATTTTTACACATGTTCTTATGAGCATCGATATTTTCGGCGCAACAGAGCAGCACGACAATCAATCACGACAGCTGTTGTAGCCAGATTAAACCTAATTCTATTTTTGGGAAGCGACAGTTAGTGGCGTCCTTTTTATTTTGTCAATAAAAACTAAAATAAAAGCAAATAGCAGATAATAAAAGCTAAAATCATTCTTTTGGGCGTTTTTAAAACAAATTAATATTTGTTTCTAAATTTTCCGCTACTGTTTGCTGTAATTTATATTGGGGGCTACCGCTTTCAAAGTAATCAATAAGCCAGTGCTTGCTTTATTGTGGTTGTGGTCTGTAGATGCCGTGTTGAATGTGATCAGCCCTATTAGGTAATTAAAAATTAAAGTCCTCTCTCGACGTATAAAAACACTCTCTACAAGTGGCTCATCATATTTTTCCTGGTGTGGCTCGGAATCATGGACAGTATCGAGTGAAGATGATATGGCTCTTGGAGAGTTCGAGTGAAAAGTTCTCAAGAAGATTTATGAAGCTTTCCGTGATGCCGATGGCAACTATCGAAGGAGTTATAATGATGAGCTGTATGAGCTTTACGCGGCTATGAAGATAGTGCAATGAATAAAAGCCCAAAGGCTTCCCTTGCTCGGTAATGTTATACGAATGGACGAAGACGATTTACCCAAGAAATGTTGCAATCGACAACGCAGTTTAGTAGCAGGGGAAGGGAAAGACCTCTGCTGAGTTGGTGGAGGCATGTGTAGGAAGACTTGAGATATCTTGGTGCTCCCAATTGGCGTCAATTTTCGTTGAAAAGAAATAGCTGAAGCAACTTGTTACACAACGGTCATAATCGCTTGGTCAGCTATGCGCCAATAAATGATGAAGTCAATGAATGGTGGGCAGCCTTTGTTCAGCTTGCTGATATTTGCAGCCATACAATTTGAGGAACCTCACGCGCTGATTGCTGGACTTCACATAGCCTAAGCATACTTTAAATTGGACTTTTATTCTGAGGTCAAATTCCGCGACAAAAAAGATTGTATCATTTGAACGGTCGACGGTAAAAACGATATTTATTGTATAAGGTGTAAATAAAAGCGAAACTTATAAACGTACCCGTAAAAGTGTGGCAAGAGAAAAAGGGCATTCCATTTTCTCATTAAACTGGCCACATATGACTTTTTTTTGGCTGAATTGCGGATTTGAATCCTACCAGCGGGAGAAAAGGTTTTGAAGAGCTTAACAAGGTATAATGAAACAGCTCTCGGCTTGTCCGTCCTGATATCGCGTTGTTTCTTTTTTTCAAAATATTTAGCTAATTGACTAATTTTCTAAATTCTTGGTATGATTTTACTTAAAGTAGATACCGTCTCCCAACCTGACCATCAGGCTGAAGCCACTCATGAAGACGACTGTGGAATGCGGGCTTCTTATTGAAATTTAATTTTTAGGCAGACGTTCTGGATAGTGAAGTCAAATTCTCGGAATTTCTTCATAACTCAAGTATATTGTTACGAATATTAGCAAAACTAAGGAGTGCTGCCATCTCCAGGCCGATGCTAAGCAGTGACGTGAATTTACATCAATAATTCAATCATTATGTATCTACATAAACGAATTAATAATTGCGTCTACACATATGTACACATTCCGACGAGCAACATTTACATACAAGGCAGCGAGAGATGGGATGTCACACACAGATGAATTTACTTATACGCTTATGTGTGTGCGGGAGACTGTAAACTACAAACCATGGCGCAACGATACGAGGTGGCAGCATGGAACAGCTGATTATACCCTTTTTTTATTTGATTTGATACATCAACTTCCGGTGCCGTACGATTTTGACAATTGTCCATCGAATTTACAAAAACAAAGTACATGGAATTTGTATTTATGTTTGTAGGTATGTCACCATGCTGCCACCTTGTATCATTCCGCTATGCTACAAACTCACATATGTACATCTGAGAAGCGCTAAAAAGTAGACAATTGTAAACAAGTAGGAACTATATGAGAACTATACACACACGAATATAGTTCGTAAGTTCTGGAAATGGAAGAGCCCAGAAGTATGCAGCGTAAACTATAAAAGCGGGGCAGGCGAGTAAGAAGTAATTCAGTTTGATTTGAGTTGTCAAGCAGTTTGATTAAGACGATATCTAGCGAGCAATAGCAGTGTTATTTTGAATAGTAGAGTTTCATTGAGCTATCAATCAGTTTGGTTATTAAGCAAGCTATTCGTTGCAAAGTTTGAGTGTTATTGTGAAGTACTTTAATAAAGGCCATTTTGCATTATTAAATATTGGAGTTATTTATTCAACAGTTTAGTGATTCGAACTTAGCAGAGGATTGCAAATAAGAGGATTTGCAAGCAAGTTCGTTACAATTGGTGTCAGAAGAGGAATTGTTGAATAAATTCCAGAGGAAAACAAGGACATGGCAAAGTTCAGTGAATTGAAGATCCAGCAACTAAAGAAGGAGTTGGAGTGCCGTGGATTGAATACAAGCGGCGTTAAACTTGAACTTCAGGCACGGCTACGAGAGGCAATGGAAGCAGAAGGAATTGATGTGGACGAGTATGTCTTTTATCCTGATGGGGACGAGACAACAACAAAAATTGAAGAGAAAAACGAAACATCGCAGACAATTACCAGCACAGACTTGAACATGATATTGGCTGCAATAACTGCTCAAACATCGACAGTAACATCCAAGATGGAAGCGCAAGAGGCACGTATAACAGAAATGTCATCACAAATATCCACCAACATGTTATCACAACTAGAAGAACAGAAAACGTATATGTCATCTCAACTAGAAGAACAGAAAACTTATATGTCATCACAGATGGAATCCCAAGAGACACGAATAACATCGAAGATTGAAGCACAAGAAACGCGTATGTCAGAAATGTCGACACAGATTACATCGAAGATGGAAGCACAAGAGGCACGGATATCCGAAATGTCGGCTCAAATTTCAGCACAGATATCATCGCAGATCTCTGCTCAACTGGAAGAGCAAGAAGGACGTATTTCCTCGAAGTTGGAGGCGCAAGATACAAAAATTTTACAGTTTAAAGAAAAAATCGAGGCCGAGGTGGATGCTTTGAGAGGACGTATCGAGCAGTTGCAACTAAATCGCCCAGCAGTTTCCACTAGTAATCCAAAGGTAAAGACACCATCCTTTGACGGTTCTGTTCCTTTTCAGGTCTTTAAGCTACAGTTTGAGAAGACCGCAGCAGTGAACCAATGGAATGCTGAAGATAAAGTTGCAGCTCTGTTCGTGGCACTGAAAGGGCCTGCCGCGGAAATCTTACAGACTATTCCAGAGTACGAACGGAACAGTTATGACGCATTGATGGCTGCTGTAGAACGGCGATACGGATGCGAACACAGGAAACAGATATTTCAAATAGAATTGCAAAACCGCTACCAAAAAGCTAACGAGACTTTGCAGGAGTTTGCTTCGGACATTGAAAGATTGGCTCATCTTGCAAATGCGGATGCACCCTTGGAATACACGGAAAGAGTGAAGATTCAGAGCTTTATAAATGGCATACGGGACGTCGAAACGAAGCGAGCTACATACGCAAACCCAAAGCCAACATTCGCAGAAACGGTGTCACAAGCTCTGATTCAGGAAACAGCGTCGCTTCTGTGTAAGCCAGTTTTCAAAGCACGCCGTGTGGAAGTAGAAAGGCCAGAGTGGGTAGACGCAATATTGGAGGTGCTGAAAGGGTCGCAAAGCGGAGTGAAAAAGTTATCAAATGCTTCAAATGCGGGAGTCCGGTCACATTGCACGTCATTGCGATCTTGGTCCTAATAGTTCCAACAATGTGGGTGGCCGTAAAGGCAAAGCTGGAGGAGATGAGCAAGAGCGAGTAAGAGATAAAGAACGAAAACTTGCCGCGGCTATTGAATGTCCTGTGATATCTGTGTCGCAAATTGGAAGGAAATCAAGCAGTCTTACCGTCAGAGGGAATGTGGATGGCAAGGAGCGTGTACTGACTGTAGATACGGGCGCATCTCATTCCTTGATTCGATCTGATTTGGTCTACAAGAGAGTAAAGTCATTACCTGGAGCGAGGTTGCGTACGGTCACAGGCGAATATAACCAAGTCCAGGGAGAAGTAATATGTGAAGTCCTAATTGGGAAGGTCATGGTTCTACACAAATTCGTTGTGGCGGAGATCGTTGATGAAGTTATATTGGGAGTGGATTTCTTGGTTGACCATGACATCAAGATCGATATGCAGAGAAGGGTGATACATTATGAGAACCAAGATGTGCCACTTAACTTCAGTTTGGAAAAAGGGTTCATCAGTAAGCGAGTGCTGGTGGAGGAGATTCGACAGAGACCACGAAAGTCAAGGAAAGTATATCGAGCAAAGTTTGATGGATCGAATGTGCCAAATAAAGCGAAATTAAAAGTACCTGCGAGGAAAAGACCGGCATCAACAAACCATAATGGACGCACTAAAATGACTGAAAGAATTTTTCAGAAAGAATGCAAGGATGGTTTCAAGCCAGCGCGCACTTTTGTTGGGAAACGTCGGAACGATACTGAGTATGTGAAGCCAATCCGTCAAGAACAATCTCTACAAAGTAGTTCTTCATTGACCAAGCAACAGAGTGCGAGAGAACGATCCAGAATAATGAGTAGTAAGATGGAACACAGGTACGACAGGGAAAATAATTCGGAAGGTTTCCGGAATGGAGATTTGGTACTGTTAAACAACGCTCACCGGCGGAAAGGTGTTCCAGCCCAATTTCGGTGCAGTTGGGAAGGCCCGTACAAAGTTGTGAAGAAGATCAGTGATACCATCTACCGCATACAAACCACTGGGAAACCACGGATTAGAAGGGTGGTACATTTGGAGATGCTAGCGGCGTTTAGATTGGAAGATTTGTCTGATCGGGACGATCAGACTTAAGTGGAGGGCAGTGTTACGAATATTAGCAAAACTAAGGAGTGCTGCCATCTCCAGGCCGATGCTAAGCAGTGACGTGAATTCACATCAATAATTCAATCAGTATGTATCTACATAAACGAATTAATAATTGCGTCTACACATATGTACACATTCCGACGAGCAACATTTACATACAAGGCAGCGAGAGATGGGATGTCACACACAGATGAATTTACTTATACGCTTATGTGTGTGCGGGAGACTGTAAACTACAAACTCACATATGTACATCTGAGAAGCGCTAAAAAGTAGACAATTGTAAACAAGTAGGAACTATATGAGAACTATACACACACGAATATAGTTGGTAAGTTCTGGAAATGGAAGAGCCTAGAAGTATGCAGCGTAAACTATAAAAGCGGGGCAGGCGAGTAAGAAGTAATTCAGTTTGATTTGAGTTGTCAAGCAGTTTGATTAAGACGATATCTAGCGAGCAATAGCAGTGTTATTTTGAATAGTAGAGTTTCATTGAGCTATCAATCAGTGTGGTTATTAAGCAAGCTATTCGTTGCACAGTTTGTTATTGTGAAGTACTTTAATAAAGGCCATTTTGCATTATTACAAATTGGAGTTATTTATTCAACAGTTTAGTGATTCGAACTTAGCAGAGGATTGCAAATAAAAGGATTTGCAAGCAAATTCGTTACAATATGTCCGTTTGTAACATACATTTCATACTTGAAACAGTTTAAGCATAACTTTCAGAAGTTATCTTTCGTCTGATGTACACCAGTGTTTTGTGCGCGTCTTTGGGTCTCACCTTTTATTAAGGGCTGCTTTACAGGCAGAGAGAGCCTTTCTATATCTGCTTTTGATTATTTTGATTACTACCTGAACTGAATATCATTTTCCAAATCCAAAGCAACTTTTGTCTCCCCAACACTTCAGCACCTCATCAATAATCACCTTTAATAGATGTCAAAACAAAATATAGCTCGTATCGTAAACTGTGAATGGTCAATGTTTTTCCAATTTTAAATTACAATGTCTATGCGTGAATGGTGATTCCAAATATAAAGCAATAAAAGTGTATATTTTAATAATAAACAAAAACAACATCTACTTACATACTGATTTAATGTTGGGCGAAGGTCTTTACAGAATTAGTCATGAGCATCGGTACGATTCGAAATATGGAAATTTTAATAAATAAACAAATCAAATATCAATGTAAATGAGATGTAAGTTAATTAGACATAAATGTAGATAGTATATTTACATAAATGTATTAAATCAAAATTTATATGTAAAATATTATTGTCTTAAGTGTAAGCCAGCGAAAAATGCGTGGGCTCTGTACATTGCATAAGTAAATTTAATTTATTCACCGCTCCTAAGTTTTTAATAGATATTTTAATTCAAATCCATTTATTTTGTTGCTTAAAAAAAACATATAAATAAAAATGCATTTAAAAAGATTTCTTTCAATTTCTAACGCAAACAAAAGTAATAAAAATAATAACTTGGCCGAAATACTTACGAGAAGATTTGGGCTTAAAGTTTTTAGAATGATAAAATTTTTAATTTTTACATACAAATTGACGGGGCTTAGGGTGTTTTATGCAGCCAAGAGATGAGCCCGTTGAGAAAACCATCTTTATGCAATATTATTTTGTTTTTACTTTTTCTGGGACTTGTACCTAGAATTTGGCCAGCGCACTGTATCCATATCAAGTCGGCCGTAATGATCTGATAAAGGACTGAATACGATTGTCATTTTCTTAGTTTCAATTCAAAAATGCAGAGTTCGTTTATTCAATTTCACCTATGTGTAAAAGATGATTGAATGAAAATTATTTTAAAGCCGACTGTAATAACAATATTCAGATTCAAACTTTTAAAATACGGAATCTACATGTTTAACGCCGACCCTCAACCATCTGCAAGGCAGATGAGTTTTCACCGAAAGCTTATCATGTCTGGAATACAATCGCAGTGTTTACCACATTACTCCCGAAGGTGGAATTGAAAAAACTTGTTTCTAAGTTTTTGACGTGGTTTTGCTCAGGACTTATACTCAGGGTCTTCCATGTGGTAGGCGAACGCCGTGAACTTTTAAACTTTACTTTAAAAATAAATTTTTGTTAAAAAAACTTTTAAAGTACATCTACGTAAAGATTTTAAATATTTTTTAAAATAAACTTTAAACAATAATGAAGGAAAAATTTTAATTATTTCCTTTATATGTACTAGTTTCGTTTGATGTTTTTCCGGCAATTCCCCAACAAAATTGAAGAATCTTGCAATCCATTTTTGAGTAACTTCCCGGAAAGCTAGTGTCTTGAAACTTGGAACACATATCAGAACCCGATAACAATTTAAAATTAGGGAAAAAACTGCTAAGTGGTTCGAACTTGGAGCTTCCCAATAACTCAGAGATCTGAAACTTTGAACGAAGATTTGGACTCTATTGTAATATTTAGGATAAACGAGTTTTCTAGATGAGACAGGGATCGAAATATTTAGAGATATTCAGAAAGTCCATTTACAAGATGTGGAATTTTGCGACCGGTGCTTGGGTTATTTGCCGTAGAGCTAGATTAGTGAAACTAAGAACATACTTCAGAATCCCTTGACAATGCAACATGAGGGAAAAAAGTTGTCGCTAGTTGGTCCAAGGATCATGAAAATTCAAAAAATCTTCCGAGCTTCGAAATTTTGCCCTCAAGTTTTAAGGAACTTTTCTACAACCCAGTGACCTGCAAGTTTGAACATAGCTTCGGTCCTAATTACGTTGTAATATTTAAGAAAAAAATTTTTTCTCGATGTGACTGTGAAATCCTGCGATCGATTTTTAAGTAGCTAATCATTAAGCTAGAAATGTGAAACCTTACACATAGTTGAGGTCATTTTACCAGTGCAACAAAAAGAGGAAATAAAAAGATTATACATTTTTAATAACTTCCTTTATATTAAATGAATGTAAAATTTTGTATGAGGAACCAAAATATAAATAAACTTTCGATATAATCTTTACCTACTTAAATTCACAATGTCCACAAGTTCAGTTTATTTTTTATTCGCTCAAAAATCGTGTTTTTGTATTACTGTTTAAGTACGGGCTTTTTTCAGATCCGGCTAATATTTTAGAACTGGGTACTTTTCCTGATCCGGATACTTTAACAAAACAGGTTCATTTTGCGAACCTCAGTACTTTTTTAAAAGCACCTACTTTTTCAGTGCCAGGTTTTTTTCAGATCCAGGTACTCTTTAAAAACCGTGTACTTTTTAAACCGGGGGACTTTAAAGTGGGGAGATATACTATGAGTAATAAGCCACTAGCTCTTAGTTCAAATTAGAGTACATTAGTTACATATATACACAATTACAAGTGAAACTTATATACATATATAGGCGTGTTAATAAAAGCCAATTTTTGTTTGTAGAATTTTATTTTTAGTTGTATAAAAAATAAAATACTTAATATCACAGGTTTATCGCTAGGCCATGTACGCATATGTCTGTTTCGTCGCTTGTCGTACAACATCTACTGAAACTGCTCTTGGAATATTCCTATGTTTTGCAAAATAAATAAATAAATAGATGAAGACACTTTGGTTCAGTAGATATTCTTATTGTAACTCAGAATCATTTAAGAGGAGTTAGAGTTTGCATCCATGAATCGGTTTATTCCTAGAGAACGTTGAATATTCCAAAGGAAGCATTCTCACTTATCTAATCTTTCATTTTGGTGATTTCCACTGACCAGCCAAGTCACTCGATTCAATCGATCCAGACTTCCATTTATGTCATTAAATGTGTCATCAATTCTGGCAACGGCCACTTGAGGGATTTGATTATTCCGACATGGTGGCATAAATTCTAATGGATGAAATACATAAGTAGATTTCACAATCTGAATTTAAAAAAATAATTTAAAAAAAATTTTTAAGTTAAACGGTTTTATTGAAAACAATATTTACATGAAGTAATAATAATACTAAAAGCAGTAAAATAATTAGGTAGGTCCTAGGTACTAGTCATCACACTCCTCATCACTCTAGGGCGTTGAGCAGACAATTAAATAAAAGCGTTGGGCGCGTAAAATTTCTAAAAATGTGAGGCGTATCATAACCTTATTAAGTTTCAGTTGGTCTTATATATGACTATAAATAGAAATTTGACGCGTCCAACGCTTTTATTTAATTGTTTGATCAACGTCCTAGATTGATGAGGAGTGTGATGACTAGTACCTAGGAACTACCTAATTATTTGCTAGCTTTTACTATTATTATTACTTCATATAAGTATTGTTTTCAATAAAATCGTTTAATTTAAAATTTTTTTTTTCTTAATATTTTATTATAAGTTTTTAGTCTTTATTTAATTGCCTATTACTTCTCATTCTATTTAGTTCATTTAGTGACTCGTTATTACAAGGACTCTTTTCTGATAATTTGTTACAATCTAAGTCCTCAATACATAATCCTTCCAAAGATTTTAATCGACTCTGAGCCACTTATGCTTGTCCCCCCTCCAACTCCAAAATATTTTGATGTCACTTCTACCGGACTGTATGTAATATTTGTTCGAAATATGAAACAAAACATCATAGGTCGCTTTCTATTCATGTATTATTATGTGTTCTAAATATGGGCCAAATCGGACCACAAATACGATTTTTTTGAATATCTCGATCTTTGTGCCACCTAGCGGCGATTTTTTATCATAGGTCGCTTTCTATTCTTGTATGTATTATGTGTTCCAAATATGAGCCAAATCGGACCACAAATACGATTTTTGTGAATATCTCGATCTTTGTGCCACCTAGCGGCGACTTTTTTCATAGGTCGCTTTCTATTCTTGTACCTATTATGTTTTCCAAATATGAGCCAAATCGGACCACAAATACGATTTTTGTGAATATCTCGATCCTTGCGCCACCTAGCGGAGATTTTATTCATAGGTCGCTTTCTATTCTTGTATCTATTATGTCTTCCAAATATGAGCCAAATCGGACCACAAATACGATTTTTGTGAATATCTCGATCCTTGCGCCACCTAGCGATGATTTTTTTCCTATTATTGCATTGTCATCGGGTTCTGAACTATATTCCAAGTTTCAAGCTTGTAGCTTATCGGGAAGTTACTTAAATTTCAATTGCAAAATTCGTTCACAACGGCCGTGCATGCGGCCTGCCTGTCAAGTCAAGCTAAATAAAACCGTTTAAAAAAATAATAATACAGCAAAAAAAAAATTGGTTGAGTTGTTATTGCCCCACCCTGCACATATTTCTTTTTTCTGGGGTACTTGTTTTAATACATAAACAATAAAAATTTATGTGTTGAAGAATAAATAGTTCAACTAATAAAATTTGTTTATTTGCCTTTTAAACACATGCTTGTGTTAAAGTATGTATAAAATATACAAGTACAATAAAAAAAGTACATAAACAGCACCTCTTAATTTATGCATATTTTGATATATTTTTATTTACGCTTTGAATTCAAATGATTTAATTAATTTATTTTTCGGCTGGTTGCTTTATGAGGGTAACATTTTTTTGGTAACTATTGGTTTTAGGCAGATCTAAAACATTGTTGTAGGGTTCTGAAGTAATCTCCTAGTTTTCCTAGCGGTCGCAAGACTCCATATGTTGTAAACGGACCTTCTAAATATCTCGATCCGTATCCTATAGAGACAGCTTTTTTATACTAATTATTACAACGTAATAAAGCCCGAAGCTATACTTAAAACTTGAAAGCAAAATTTCCAAGTTTGGATGTTTTTTAGAACTCACCAAAGTTTTTTTGCTCTCACGCTAAATTGTCATCGTGTTCCGATGTGTGTTCTAAGTTTCAAGACTCTATCTCTATGGAAATTTCAATTCAATTTTCTTTGGAAATTGGCGAAACTAATATAAAGGAAGTAAAACAAGGTTGAGCTTTAGGACTGAAAACATACTTACATACGTCACATTCATAGGAAATATTGATTTTCTGAGACAACACTGTCTGGTCGTTCGAGTAGTATTCTTACCTATAATGAAAAATAGAAAATTGTTATTATATCGGTCAAAGGTTGCAACAGCAATACATGATTTAAAAAGATTTTCTAGCTGACCTTATCAATTTTTTTTTTTTTTGCCTAAGAAGACAAGAAATCATGCTGTGATAACCGATTGATTGAACAGTGGGGCTGATAAGCTCTTGGCTTTCGCAGGCCTCGAAAAGGATCTATGCAACCAGCTATGGCAGTTTTCTTTCTTCTGTTCTTATTAAATTTGTTTTTTTAATTGAGAGAAAATATATCGTACCTAGTCATAGAACGATACGAGTACTGAGTGGGTAGTATCGACACTTTTCCAAAAAATACTCGAGTATTTCGTACTCGATGCTTTTTTCGAAGTACTGTGTAAAGTATCGATACTTTACCTCGATACTTTTCTCCAATGCTTTACCAAGTGGCAATTTTCTACATGTTTAAGGTCAACAATAGCTGTGTGTTTTTTTTTACATCTATCTACGTTTACGCTTAAACTTTATATGGACTGCTAAGCGTCAAACTTTATCTACTTTTCTGAAATTGCTGCGCATAAAATTAGTACTACTAAATCTACGGCATCTGTAAGGCAGATGAATTTTCACTGCGTAGTTTATCATGGGAGAAATACACTCGGAGTGCTACGAAACCACTGCCGAGGGGCGACCCCGTTGAGAAAAATTTTTTCTAACTGAAAATCTTTTTTTTTCCAAAATCTCTCGAAAGTTGGCGTTGGATATCAACTCGAAAACTATCTGGCTTAGAAATAATTAAATAATGATGTTGGATATCACCTCCGGAACTAGATATATATTTTGCTGGAGACATTTTTTTCCATGTCAAAATCCAGCTGTTGCCGTAGCTACAAATTATCTAGATAATAAAAGAACCAATGTTGCCGCACAAAAAGCCAACCTCAAAGGCGGCCTTAAACTGTGACCGAAAAAATGCTGAGTGGTTTAACTGGAGTTTAAGCAAACTTAGCTTAAGCTTAGCTTAACCAACTACTGAAAACCCGGGCCTTGAACATATAAAAACATCTACTGTTAAAAGATATGCTAGTGCATCCCCCTGGTATGTATTAATGTACCTGCCATTTTTTGTACTGCCTTTTTTCTTTGATCGTTTTTTTACGGTTATAATTATATTGTTTATTGTATTATATTTATTTTTATGCACTATTAATTTAAACCCCATTTTTAAAGCCGGCTGTTCAATATTTTTGTATTGTCGGGATTTCGTAAGCCTGCACTGTTTTTGGCCTTTCTTGATTGTGTCTTTTGAAGATTTTTGTAAATTTTTTGGATTATGCCTTATCTGAGTTCCGGAAGTCTGGTATGTAGTGCCCTCGATCGTTTTAAATGCCAATCAATTAATAGCTGTTTGCTGACAAGAAAATATATTCAAAATTGCATATAGCAATATACGAAGAAATTGAATCATGGTTTTATCAAGTTACATACAAACTACTTAATTTTCAAAGAAGCCGCCTCTACAACCAAGTTCTCGTCTGTTGAATGACTCTGCAGTTTTTTCGCTTAAATCAAGTTTGTATTATTTCAATTATACCGACTTTATGCAGGCATAAAGAGAGAAGAAATTATTACTTATAAAATTTATAAGAGCTAAAACTTAATTTTACTAATTTGAAGATTACATAGCGGATATTAGTCTTAGGCCCGAAACAAGTAAACTATTAAGTATTCTCAGTCAATTTAAATTTTATTTGATAATGCATTTTTCCGGTCAATTTATTTATATAATTAAATTTTGGTTAGGCTTTTTGACCAATGTATATTAGATGCAAAAATAAAAACTTTATTTCATTTTTCAGCCCGACGTTTGGCTAGTCTCTCCAGCTTCTTCAGGGGACATATATTTATATTGCTTTAAAATACTAAATTATTCTAAAAAATATTGTTAGTACCATTCTTTTATGGTATCATTGTCATTGGTTAAAAAGCCTAACACAAATTTAACTTTATTTGGTTGCTTCACTAGTTTTTTAAAGTCATTCAAAAATTACAATCAATAAATTTATGTAAGGATTTTCTAGTACTCATTGACGGTCTCACTTCCACACATCAACGTCGATAAATTGCGCAGACATAAATGAATCAAATGATCCAAGACCAAGAAGCACGCAGAGCAAGCACACTTGAAACATCCACAACAGTGGCAATAAAGTAATAAACAATTTAAATACAAGTGCTTACAAAACAAAAACAACAAAACTAGTAGTCTATAACAAAAAGATATTAAATCAACACTAACGCAAAAAACACAAGTTGCAACAATTTCCGAAACTTACAAAGCCAGTATCTTGTATGCGAGTTTATGTATGTTCCTATGTTATGATTAGTATGATACAGTTACCACCAGATACCGTTATTTTCGAGTGGATAGGTTTATAACCGTAATATAAGGGATCACGTTTATCAACCCGAGTATTAACTGCAGTTGGAGGGAACAGTTAGTAGAAGATATGTTCTAAATGTTCCAACATCACTACATACTTATTCGCAATTAATACTAACGGTTTTTTCCAGTGTTAAGTTCAGAAAATTGACTAAGCCAAGCACTCGTTAACAACTTTTTCTCTTTTTTGATTCAACTATTATCTTGAGGAATTGGGCCTCGTTTTTCTAGCAAAGTTATTCACGATCATAGGAAACGTTTTGGAGAATAGCTAGAGCAGACAGGTGCTTAAGAAGAGGTTCGAACCGAACAACCGAAAGCATAAGCCGTCTTCCACCTTGTACCTGTCCAGTTGTTGCTAGTATAAATAGGTAATGTATAATGTTTTGCACACAACTGCAATCAAAGACAAGTTGTGAAGTGGCTATGGACGTTTTTGTAGATGAATATCGCATTTAAGCTGAATCGTCATCAATCGATAGCAATACGAGTAGGTATACATAGATTGGAACATTAGTAAGTTCTGTCAATCATGGCTAGCTACAAATTGCCCACTTGATTTAGACATTTGATTTAGCGTTTGTCGATTGCTAGTGGGAATATTTGTTGTTGGTAGCAAACTTTGCACTATGGGTAATACGTTTGTATGTAGAAATACATACATACATGTAGATGGGAGATGAGGACAAGGCGAAGTACTTGCTCTCATCATGAACACATCTACATTTAAAAGATGGCTACTAGCACCGTGGTGTCGGGAATCTAGGTAAAATCTAGGCCAAAATGAAATGTTAAAAGATACCGTTGCATTTACACCCCAAGTAGAGTTGCAATCTCTACACTTGTACGAGTATTAAACGGGCACTGCCTTATAGGTAGGTATGTATAATGATTACGAGCACCTTCTCGTCGTTGCTGCAGGAGTTGTAAGGAGGATGAAGAGGAGAAACCCGTGGTTTACCTCATCTGCAACTGCCCGGCGCTTAGTGGCGCAAGACAGCGATTGCTGAAAGCTCCCTTTTAAGATAATTTGCGCCAAGTTGTGAAGGATATCAAGGACATCGAAGAGGGTAAAATAAAGTAATAGTGTCTTCGTGGTATCACAACGGATCTAATCGCCACTGACCTATCCCCTCGAGCAACCACTTCAACCTAAACTAACCTTTATTTACTTACTTTGACGTTTAAACGGTTGTGCTCGTCCAACAAGGCGCACCAGTTGTTTCTTTTCTGGGTTAACTGGCGCTAATTGGCCACACTAAGGGAATTCAAATCGTTTTCCACCTGGTCCTTCCAGCGGAGTAGGGGCTGTCCATATCCTCTGCTACCAAGGGCGGGTTCCGATAAAAATACTTTCTTAGCCGGAGCATCATCTTATATTCGCATAGCATGGCCTAGCCAGCGTAGCCGCCTTTTCAATTCGCTGTCTGCATAAAGCTCGTACAGCTCATCATTAACTAGCTCGCCATTGTACTGACCTTTATACCAGTAGCGTAACCCATCTGGGGCCCTATAAAGAGTTGAGTTATTATTCATTATTTACAAAATATGGAATAACAATAAAATTTTAGTTTTTATTCAGTTATTCAAAAATAAAAAAATAAACCATCGAGATGCTCTGAAAATATACCCATAAGCGTAACCAGTTCGCGTGTATTTCTGAAGCTTCTTAGGGTAATATTGAGATGATTTTGGGAGTATTAGCGGGGTTTTTTGGGGGCCGTTTGGGGGTAATTTCTGGGCCATCCTGAGGATCCTCCCGGGGTCTATCCTCCTCGCGATCCTCCTAGGGTTTTGGGGTCATTTCGGGATGGCTTTTGCGACTCCCTCGGGGTCTTTTGGAGGTTATTTTAGCATGGTTTAGGGGAGTACCTAGGGGTCCTCCCGGGTCATTCCGTGACCTTTTTGGGACTCCCTCGGGGTAATTTGGGGGTCATTTCGGGATGATTTTGGGGACTCCCTCGGGGTCATTTCGGGGTCATTCCGGGATGATTTTGAGGACTCTCTCGGGGTCATTTGGGGGCCATTTCGGGATGGTTTTGGGGACTCCATCGGGTTCATTTGGGAGTCATTTCGGGATGGTTTTGGGGACTCAATCGGGGTCATTTGGGGGTCATTTCGGGATGGTTTTGGGGACTCCATCGGAGTCATTTCGGGATGGTTTTGTGGATACCATCGGGGTCATTGGGGGTCATTTCGGGATGGTTTTGGGGACTCCATCGGGGTCATTTGGGGGTCATTTCGGGATGGTTTTGGGGACTCCCTCGGGGTCCTCCCGGGGGCATTCGTAGGTCATCCCGGGATCATTTTGGGGACTCCCTCGGGGTCATTTCAGGGTCATTCCGGGATATTTTTGGGGACTCCCTCGGGGTCATTTCGGGATGGTTTTGGGGACTCCATCGGGGTCATTTGGGGGTCAATCCGGGATGACCTGGGAGGACCCCGAGAGAGTCCCCAAAACAATCCCGAAATAACCCCGAAATGACCCCGAGGGAGTCCCCAAAAAGATCCCGGAATGACGCCGAGGGAGTCCCAAAAGGGTCACGGAATGACCCCGGGAAAACCCCGAGGTACTCCCCTAAACCATGTCAAAATGACCTCCCGAAAGACCCCGAGGGAGTCGCAAAAGCCATCACGAAATGACCCAAAACCCTAGGAGGATCGCGTGGGAGCCCCTGGAATGGACCCCAATAGACCCCAGGAGGATCCTCAGGGTTTCCCAGAAATTACCCCCAAACGGCCCCCAAAAACCCCGCGAATACTCCCCAAAATCATCTCAATATTACCCTAAGGCGCTTCAGAACTACATGCGAACTGGTTACGCATATGGGTATATTTTCAGGGCATCTCGATGGTTTATTTTTTATTTTTGAATAACTGAATAAAAACTAAAATTTTATTGTTATTCCATATTTTGTAAATAATGAATAATAACTCAACTCTTTATTAAAAATTTGCAAAAATAAGAATGGGCAGTTATCATCAATTAGAATATTTTGAATAACGAGAAAATGTTATTCATTATTCAAGAAATGCTTTAATAAAAAATAACTTTTTATTCATCAATAAGAAAATTTAAAATGATGAATTATTTTTTATTTTTATTTGTTTCATTTCAAAATGACTCAACCCTGGATCATAGGCCTCCTCTCTTAGGCAAGTGTATTGAATACTGCACATTCATCCATAGAACATAATATCTCAATGCATTAATCATCTATTCGCTATCTTTTCGTTGAAGGAACAACATCGTGAAGAAACCTGCACACATTAACAATGACATAAAAATAACAATTTAACTTCAATAAGATTATTAAATAAGATTATTATTAAAAAGTCTTTTTACGAGATTTCTGTTCCGCAAAAGTGCCTATAACATCATCAATGTTTAAAGGTCGGGCCATAGATAGATAGATAGATAATTAATTGAGGATTGCACTGCGGTCATTGGCCTATTGTGCCCCCACCTTCTTCACAGTACCTCATTCATGCCGACTTCCTTGATGAACCCTCGCAGTTCTCTTGACTTGAGGGATTTAATGTGGCATTGCTCTGGCCATGGTGAGCCCATAAACCTAGATCTGCTTCTTGAGATTGCGTGTCGTTCCAGGAGGATGTGGTCCGCCGTCTTCTCTGATCGATCACAAAATCGGCATGTGTTATTCGGTAGTATGCCCAGTTTCTGCATGCAGCTGTTCAGTCTACAATGTTCTGTAAGAATAGCTGTTAGGATTCTTAGGTTACCTTTCGGGAGGCCTATTATTTCCGTTTAACAAGTTATGCTATAATTCTGAACGGTAACTTAGATTATCTCGAACATATTGCGCCAGTATTCTTCTCTCTTTTCTCTCTCTTCTACTAATAAATGCCCCCTAATTCCCTGTGGGCCAACTGTCAGGAACGGCACGGGACCGATGGGTCGCGCCGGTGCTGCCTCCCTAGCCAGGCTGTCCGCCTGCTCATTACCCTCGACTGCCCTGTGGCCTGGGAACCAGGCCAACAGTACTACATTGTGTGCTCCTAGTTTGTTCAGCTTTTCTCCGCACTCAATGACCAGTGTTGACTTTATTTTAAACGCCAGCATTGCCTTGAGTGCGGCCTGACTATCACTGAGTATAGTGATTGTTTCATTGAAGATTGGGCCGTAGAATTTTCAATAGACAGAATAGCGAAGTTAAATAAGTCGCATAAGGTTTCTTAAATAGGTTTTTTTTATCAATTTTAGTATTGAAAATGATCGTCCAGCACTGGCTGTAGTCACAGCAATTGTAAGAAATAGCATTAATGCAGTGTATACTTCAGAAAAGCTGCACGACATAAAATGATTTTTTTATTATTAATAAATAGAGATTTTCTCTAAAACACGACGATTTTTCTATTTCGTCTCTGCAAGTGGACGCAAAACTAAATTTTTAATAGATCAGTGTCATTTAAAACATTTAAAGTGTAAGGCTGCAAAACACTAAAATTTTAAACAATTTCATTCATTGAAATGAAACGCGATCTCAGTTGATGATGTCCAATAATCGATAAAATATGTTAACTTTGAACAAACTTTAAAGATCTCTGAGGCGCTCATCTTCGCAAAGTTCATTAAAATGGCGTTTCAACTTCCTCTTACGAGTTTTAGAAAATTCAGGGGTGGTGGACCATTTTTTTTTTCTTCCATTTTTTAATTTTCAAATGTCGATACCTTTCCAATTCTTCTAGACAAATTTTCAAACGTTTCAAGGCATTTGATTAACTTGAAATTGTATTACGGTCTTTAGTTGTATCACTTTGGATTTTAATCAGAACTTATAAAAATATACTTTTCAAATAAAATAAAATACTCAGGTACAATATAAAAAAATATTTTTGAGCTCGCGGCCCTCTTGGTTCGGGGGCCCGTGGCATTTTGCCAGTCCTGTCACCCTCTTGTTACGCCACTGCTTTATACTGGGCACAAAACTAACATATCTACTCTCACTGTTACTTTTCGCAAAGTTATTCTAGCTGGGCTAATATGCCATATCAAGTGGCGTTTTCTTAGTTAAATGATTATTAATTAAAACAAGATTTTTGAGTGTTAACATGCAAATTTTATACTTCTGCACATATTTATGACTTGATTTTATTTGTTTTATTTCTTTTAGTTTTTTTCTGGTAAATTTGCTTTGATATATTTTGCCTCTTGGCTTTCCAAATCATGTGCGTACTATTTTGCTTTTTTTCATTGCCAAATATTTAGCAATTCGACTCATCATAATTGTTGATTGCAAAGTCATTCGTGCTAATTTCAAATACCTGCAGATGATTCGTTTGGCTTAAATTCTGTTGGAGTTGTGAATAATAAAAATATTAATTGATATTGACGTTAGTAATAAATTAGCGGTTAAAAGGGGTTAATAAATTATGTGAAATTTTGGCAATTTTTGCTAGGTTTCAACTAATGTTTTTCGCTTTTATTTATTTTTTTGTACCTTTTATTGTACATACCCCGAAGGGAAGTCAGTAACTAGTGTTACATACTTCTGATGCAGTTCGATAGTAACTAGATTTTCTCTAGTTCAGAAATCTTATTTACCTTATACATATCCGACATATCTTATAACTTTAAACGAGCAATTCTTGTTTGTTTGTATAGCCGAACGATCTCGGGAACGGCTCAACCGATTTAAATGAAATTTGGCACAGAGATAATGTATCACCTTCTAAGACTCAGAATGTTTCAGAAGGTTGCCACCTATTCGAAATTAAAAAAAAATTGCATGAGATATGCCGATATGGGTATCAAACGAAAGGAATTTCACTCCGCATTACAATAGGGAAATTTTTGAGTAGGGTTACCTTTTAGGGTTGCCACCTATTCGAAATTAAAAAAAATTGCATGAGATATGCCGATATGGGTATCAAACGAAAGATACTTCAGTCCGCATTACAATAGGGTCATTTTTGAGTAGGGTTGCCATTTAGGGTTGCCACTATTCGAAATTAAAAAAAAATTTCATGAGATATGCCGATAGGGGTATCAAACGAAAGGTATTTCACTCCGCATTACAATAGGGACATTTTTGAGTAGGGTTACCAATTAGGGTTGCCACCTATTCGAAATTAAAAAACAATTGCATGAGATATGCCGATATGGGTATCAAACGAAAGGTATTTCACTCCGCATTACAATAGGGAAATTTTTGAATTGGTTAAACAATTCGGGTTGCCACCTATTCGAAATTAAAAAAAATTGCATGAGATATGCCGATATGGGTATCAAACGAAAGGTATTTGACCTCCGCATTACAATAGGGAAATGTTTGAGTAGGGTTGCCATTTAGGGTTAGGGTAGTTAGACGAAATAGTACTCTACATACTCATATTCTATTAAAGCTTTAAAGGAGAACATTAAAGTTAAAAATCTTCGTAAAAAAATCTTACACATGATTCGACTTAATTTTCTAAATTTGATACACGTAATAAAATTGAAATGCAATATCAAGGCAACGTGGCAAATTGTAGTCAAATATATTTAAATGCATATTTTTGGCAAATATGAAATGAATAATTGTAATTTCTCACAGATTACTATTAGAAAGATTTCTCACCGTAGGAAAAAAATATCTCACCAAGGTAATTTTCTACCGGTGAATACTAGAGGCATATGTTCAATTTGAAAACGACATCTAACCATTTAACTACTTACCAACAGATGGCGCTTACGGAAATTAGTAGACATTTAATTAAACTAACTGATAGTTGTCATTCGTGAAATTTACAAGTTTTTGGAATGTATTAAAATTGTGAAACTTTCATAGTGGATAACTAAAAAATGTTTGACATTAATAATTCGCATGAAGAGACTCTACCTAAATAACTTGGTTATCGATTTCACTAATTGTCATAAGAATCCCTTATACTATAGGCTGGAATTACCCATTTCAAAGTTTTTCATTCCAGTTCATTTTGCGGTTAGTGTTGGATATGTTTTTGAAATCTATTTTTAAGGAAATCAAATATTGGTAAGTAAAAATATATAATATATGTGCATATAAAAAAAGTAGAGTTTGATTAATGATGACATGTAGAACAAAGTAAGTTATGCGGCATACTCGAAAATTGCCAAGCAAAGCTCGGTCGCCCAGGTACTATGCTATTTACAAAACAAAACTGCTGTTAGTTTTAGGGAGCTTCGGCTATGAGTATGTCTTCTGTCTCTACACTTTCAGGCCTTGTCCTTACGTAAACTCTGCATATCTGTATGAAGGTAAGCAAATGGGCAGAAAAAGGGTTCCACCAAGGAAATTTTTTCGTCGTAGATTCAACAAAGTTTTTAACAACAACTTCTCCCTACAGGGTACATACTATTTCTTTGGAAAATTGAAATATTCTTGCAAAATTATTTGCGAAATTTTGAAGTGATCACGCCATCGTTTCTGGTAAAATACAAAGTGCAAGTATATCTACCTGCTTAGTTGCCAATATATTTATGTATGTATGTACATATATGTATATGCATTTGCTTATTTTTGTGTATGTAATACTTTTACACAAAATTTGTATTACAAACATTTGAACATAAAAAAAGTATTTACACATCAATTTTTTACCGGCATTGCAAAATTGGTGGCGGCCACCGTGGTGTGATGGCAGCGTGCTCCGCCTACCACACCGTAAGGCCTGGGTTCGCACCCCGGGCAAAGCAACATCAAAATTTTAGAAATAAGGTTTTTAAATTAGAAGACAATTTTTCTAAGCGGGGTCGCCCCTCGGCAGTGTTTGGCAAGCGCTCCGGGTGTATTTCTGCCATGAAAAGCTCTCAGTGAAAACTCATATGCCTTGCAGATGCCGTTCGGAGTCGGCATAAAAACATGTAGGTCCCGTCCTGCCAATTTGTAGGGAAAATCAAGAGGAGCACGACGCAAATTGGAAGAGAAGCTCGGCCTTAGATCTCTTCGGAGGTTATCGCGCCTTACACACACATTGCAAAATTGGTTGGTTAGCCCAGGAGTGCAACGAAGCAGTAAAGTGTGATTTTTGTATATGTATTTTCATTTGACTAAAATATGATTGTAGCGACCTTTTTACTTTGACTTTATCAAAGTGTGATTTTTGCCGGCTCAAGGTCCAATGTAATAAAACACTTTTTTAAATATTTCCCAATATATTTCAATCTCCTTCGGAGATCGTCTTCAGGGGTTACATTAATTATCGAACTAACAAGTGTCGTGTATCGGACAAGATAATTAATGTATCCCCTGAAGACGATCTCCGAAGGAGATTGAAATATATTGGGAGATATTTAAAAAAGTGTTTTATTACATTGGACCTTGAGCCGGAAAAAATCACTATTTTCATTTGAGGTTTTTACTTTCTTTAAATTAAGTCTTTATCATTGATATTAGAGCAAGATTACAAAGTTTACAAACAGCGATGGTTACTAGGACATGTTTCTCAATTTCACTTTTTCATCAGCTGGCTTCTCGCGAGCTGAATATTGCACACGAAATCCCCAATATTCATACTTTACACTACTGTATGTTCACTCATGCGGCAATTACCCACCGACGTGTGCCGTACGTACGGACGTTGGTCGTACGAAACACGTTTGACCGAACCCTCAAGCCCGTAGGAATCAATGTGTGCGTCTATGTACATGTACACAAGATATTTGTGTGTGTATTGTTTACAGATTAGCACTGTTGCCATTGACCATTTTGCATGCATGCTTATGGAAACATCAACTTTTTCCAATTTAATTTTTGATGGTGCAAAAGGCTGGAATTAATATTAAATAAAAATAAATAGATTACATATATATAATCTGCACTTTTACATAATTATTTCGAATTATTTTCACAATTTTTCAAACTTTAAATAGGTGTTTTTGCATAAAACTGCAAACGGTCAAAAATTAGCGCACAAAAGATTACTAGGCAACTCTGTCTAGTGAGAGAGCGATCAGCTGACACGTTCATACGGAAAAAATCAAAATTGTTTTGATTTCTACGTTCCGGGCTACGTACGTACGGGCGTTGCACGTCGGTGAGTTTTCGTTTACATTGCACACTCATAAGATAGGTCGTGTCAGCTGACACTCAGCCATATGAATGCCCCGCTGCTCGCTTTGCAATTGGTCACGAAGTGTTGCCTTTTTGTTGCTATCCTTTAGTCACCATTTAGGTACATACAAATTCTATACGCTTTTAATCCTAATTGTGTGGAATAATTATAGGCGCGCCCTAAGAGCTCAGTAACATTGGTTTTACATTGTTTTTATAAGCAGTACATCCGCTGTTCTCTACCAGGTTGAGCTGGATATCTATTCCATTTGGAGCTAGAGTTTTTTCAGTGCCCTTGGTTTAGGGGTTTTTACGAATGCATATAGAAACGTACATATGTTTTAACGGGTATATACTCGATCATCTATCTTTGTTATTCAGAATTTTAGCCACTAATACGCCTTTATGTGTATGTATATTATATATCACACGAGTACACAGGTGCTTGCTGGTAAACATTCAATATATGAACATACATGTGGGGAATGAAGAAAAATATATTTTTAACATGAATATATCGAGCCAGCTTTTCGATTTTATCGTGAACACAAAAAGGCAAATTTTACGGAAAAGTGTTTTTATTTCTCTCTTAAATGTTGGTATTGGAAGCCAAACATATGTTTTCGCAAATGGTATTTGCGGCTGTTTAATATAATAATCAATCCGTCATCTGTTTAACGCTCGGTTTTTCAGTGCGAGCTTAAACCCCAACGGGTTAGGGGCTTAGAATATACTGGCGGCAGGTATGACTGTCGTAAGAGGCCAACGCAATTTATAGGTTCTCCAACCTGATTTGCGAATCCTGTTTCTTTGGCAGCCGATACTCTGACGCCTCGAAGTTCCATGGAACTAGGGGGTGGGGGTGGCCTAAAAGGTACAATGTTGTCGTATTAAATCGTTCCCGAAATGGTCGGGTTTGTACCTTAAGGTGCTTGTTACCGGAACGCACCGGATCTATATCCGGAAAAGGCCCATCAACATCGATAACATTCCCCTAAACCCTCGGGGAGTGTCTTTATCGCTACAACAACAACTAGAGTTTAACCCTGGCACTTTGGCCGCTTGAGCTGAGATGAGCAACAAAATGTTATGTTATCGAACAAAGTGGCTGAATTTTAACTGAAGTTTAACTCGCACTGAAAAACAGGCTATAAGAAGCTACTTTCTTTTCGACTTAGTTTTTACTAGTATTTGACATTTCCCTTTAAATTTATTTCTCATATATACGTGAGCGAACACAGCTGGGTATATTATATTCGATTTCGCCCAAACTTGAACTTCCTTAATTGTTTATTCTCCATCTTTCTCTAGCCACCTGCTTCGATCTTTTTTGGTTCGTCTCTTTCACCCTTTTCTTTCTTCACCTATGTGTTTTCGACTTTTTTGTGCTTCTCCTCCCTCTTTCTCTCGGTGTCCGGCTTTCTCCCCTACTTCATCTCTGTCCTTTTCCTATACTTTTCCCCTTTGTTTTCTTCGACTCATCATCAATATTTTCACATATATAGAGAATGGCCCTTGTTTTAAAACGGGCATGTTATCACTCATTTTGGTATCACACATTTTGCCCCCCAGCGGGTCAGGGGATCAGAATATACCCGCGGTAGGTATGCCTGTCGTAAGAGGCAACTAAAGTACCAGATTCAAGGGGCTGTGTAGCGCAACCCTTCAGGTTGCCAGCGCAATATATAGCTTCTCCAAACCGAATTGTCAACCTCACCTATCCGCGGCGAATCCTGTTATCGCTACAACAACAACAGCAACATCACTCATTTTGGCAAAATTGCATACTACTACTTTATCTTTGTGGAACATATACCGAATTTTGTCTAAGTACAGGTCTTCTAGAACCCTGGAAGAGAATAGCTTAAGCTGCAACCGTGTTAACTTTTATATTGACAGTCAAGCAGCAATTAAGGCAATAATCTCGCATAGCACAGCATCTAAATGCGTGTTAGAGTGTAAGCAGTCTCTGGAGAGAATCGGGACAGGGAGAAGCATACATCTATATTGGGTCCCAGGGCATATGGGAATAGATGGGAATGAAAAAGCGGACGAACTAGCTAAAAAGGGCGCATCCGTTGAAGCTTTCTCCGTAGATGTCCCAATTAGATTGGGCGAGATTAAGCGAAGGCGAGAGATGCACATGATCGACCAAGCGGGAAAGGCGTGGGTTCAAGCGCGGGGCTGTAAAGTGTCGAAGATTATGTGTAGGTCTTACAACCTTAGACTAACACAGTTGCTCCTATCATTAAAAAGAGAGGACTGTAGACTCATGACAGGTATTCTGACTGGACACTGCCTTCTGGCGTCACATGCCTTTAAACTAGGCTTGGTCAGTGATAGCAGATGTAGGAAGTGCGGGTTGGAGGAGGAAACGATCGAGCACGTTCTGTGCTCGTGCCCTGCACTTGCCAGGCTAAGACTCCAGTTATTAGGAGTGATACAGCTGTCAGATCTAGAAGCAGCAAGTGGCTTAAGTCCTAGGAAGCTTCTAGTATTTGCCAAGAGGACGGAGTTATTTTATAAAATAGGTCCTGGTTTTTGATAGGGTTTTTCAGTTTGGTAGTTAAAACAAACTTCTGGTAACACTACGGACTCAATCAGTCTATGTGAGGTCCTCAAGGACAGGCCAGTTCAACCTACCTACCTACAGGTCTTCTATTTGTTTCTCGATTTTCGTTTTTACTCTTTTTACTTTATCTCCTTCGCAGTTTCCGCGATGTAACCTAGAACAGAAATGGTCTCGATAGGTACTAGTTTTGTGACCGAATAGGATAAATATCTGGATCTGGATAATGGACCATCAACATCGATAATGCTCTCGCCAAAGAAATCGGGAAATGTCTTTATCGCTTCAGGAAGACGAAGCACTGAATTCAATTGATGTTTGTTAATGGCTTCAAGCATTTTGGAGAAGAAATTTATAGAAGAAATAGAAAGAATTACCGGAACTGAAAGACTTGATTATCGTCGGAATTGAGAGAGAATGTACCCTGCACAAAATAGAGCGGCTAATACCTAAAGAGAGCGGTCTCCGATTGATCTCTTTTGCCTACATTCGGGCATAATTTATCCCCTCTAGTCGCTTTTGGGTACATTTGGGATTAGTCACGTTGAATCTATGTAGCCCATTTTAGAAAACATAAAAAAACGGCAACAAAGTGAGTTGAATAAAAAAGAGTATAGGTAATTGATTAGAAGAATTTAAATGCGGAGACCTATGCTGAACCTAAATGACTTGGACCATATGTTCCATTATCGTCGACCCATATGCCTTGGAATGAGTTGGCGACTTAATAATTTTTTTACTTAAATGTATCTAACAATTTTTTGCAAGTTTTTATATTGCATTTAAAATGTACATAGCCTCGTACCATACGAAAACTAATACTTTTTGATGAGAAAAGAGATTAGTCTTCATTTGTGCTATATGGGTACAAAGGGGATTGGTCATATCGTTCCCATTCGGGTATAAATGGCTACAATTAGTCTCTTCATAGGGCATACAGTTCAACGCATACAAAGATATCAAAACTTGCATTAGTCGCATACTGCTTTGCTGCTCATTCCGGACTCATTCTAGCCTAATCGCATTTTTTGCAGGGTAAGAATATAACAACGCGTACATACATACATATATATATGTATTTCATTTATTCAACAAATTAAGTAAACATCACTTTTACTTCTGCCTAAGTTTCATTATAATCAGCTGAGCAGAGCTCGCAAAGTATATTAATTTTGTTCGCATAACGGTACCCCGTAACGGCATAAACTAAAGCTGCAGTCATTGGTGCCGTTTGTCGTATCGCTGTAGTCGTATCCCTAACGTAATCAGCTGTTTATCGTTACGACGGTAAACCAAAAACTAATTGGTTGGCTACGATACGGTTACGACCTTAGCGGCACCAATAATAGATTGTATTGATTCCCATAAGGTTGGTCGAATCAGCTGTTATAAGGTTACCGATACGGTAACCGATAAAGCACCAATGTCTGCAGCTTAATCGAGATTGATATAGACTTCCATATATCAAAATGATCTGGGCGAAAAAAGAAATTCATTTAGCCATGTCCGTCCGTCCGTCCGTAAACACGATAACTTGAGTAAATTTTGAGGTATTTTAATGAAATTTGATATGAAGTTCCTGGGCACTCATCTCAGATCGCTGTTTAAAATGAACGAAATCGGACTATAACCTTTTTCGATATCGAAAGTTTCGAAAAACCGCAAAAGTGCGCTAATTCATTACCAAAGACGGATAAAGCGATGAAACTTGGTAGGTGGGTTGACCTTATGACGCAGAATAGAAAATAAGTAAAATTTTGGACAATGACCGTGGCACCGCCCACTTTTAAGAGAAGGTAATTTAAAAGTTTTGCAAGCTGGAATTTGGCAGCTGAGTATATAATGTTCGGTTACAACCGAACTTAGCCTTCCTTACTTGTTTTAGATGTATTTAAGTAAACGGTTTTGTGGTGTTGCTATTGTGATGTTCTCGTTTTATTGTACCTGTTAGTGCAATATAAAAACGTGTAACTGTTTTATTGTTGGCAGCCGCCGTAATGTGCCGTGGTAGCGTGCTCCGTTAACCACACCGAACATCCTGGGTTCTAGATACGGGGAAAGCAACATCAAAAATTTAGAAACAATTTTTTTCCAATTATAAAAAGTTTTTATAAGCGGTGTCGCCAATCGGCAGTGATTTGGCATACACTCCGAGTGTATTTCTGCCATGAAAAGCTTCTCAGTGAAAACTCAGCTTCCTTGCAGATGCTCTTCTGTGTCGGCGTAAAACACGTAGATCCCGTTCCGCCAATTCGTAGGAAAAGTGTAAAGAAGTTCGACGAAAATTGGAAGTGAAGCTTGGCCTAAAATCGCTTCGGAGACTTATTCTATTATTTCTATTATTAATATAAAATTCACTTTTGCGAGTATCATTTTACGGTATTCTCTACTAAAACTATGCTCGATTATCACTCCATCTGTAATTACCTATCTCTTTCGCTGACAGTCAAACAGCAGTATATTTATGTATGTATGTACGCTTTAAACATTTTTATTGTTATTTTTAATGGCACAAATTTTTTGTGTTATTGCGACTAAAACCAGACAATGCTAAGTATATTTTGTTTGTTTAAGCTAATTTTATTTATTTTTAAATGTACATATTTACTATATACACGTACACATGTATATAACTATGTATATATGTATGTATGTATGTACGTAAGTAAAAAATTTTAGCACAATGTGCAAATAATATGTGAAATAAATAAAACAAATGCAGTTTATTTAATTTTTGCACAGTTTGATTGTTTTTGCTTTTTCGGCATTCTGCGCGAATGCATCAAATTTGTGTTTCTTTAAGAGGCATTTGTATAAAAGAAACACATCTGCCTATATGCAATAAATGTGATTTCATATAACATACAATTATTAGGGTGTGCCAATTAAATTTTTAAATTTCATACACATCAAATGGTCTTAACACTTAAATTGCGAAATACAAGAAGAAGTGAAAGGACGACTGAAGTGTTCACAAAGTGAAAGTCTCACAAAAAAAAAAAAAACAAAAAAACTACCGAACAACACCAAAAAACCGACACGGCGAACGCTTGTTATCGATAAGATTCGATAACACGACGTCCCGATTTCAGCTCTGGTTTCCCAACTTTCATTTTCTCTCCCATCTTTTTCTTTTTTCCTTTACCGTCCTTCCCTCCCACTGCCTCTAAATATTATGTCTGCGCTTAACCTAGATTCTGTATTCTTCCATACAACACAGCGCTCCCATACATAACTCCTACACATACATACATTCTGTATTCCCCTATATAGCATACCTATTCCAAGTGTGGCGCTTACACCTACACTTACAGTGGATCCCATATACCAAGAAGAAAGATGTTTGCACATATACTATTTTTAGGATACGTATAAGTGTAAGTGTAATGTTTGAAAGTGGTATGCTGTGCAGTGTGGCATAAGTGCAGAAAGATGTGAAACTAAAACCGAAACCGCATGGAAAGCTATCGAAATGCTAACTATCGGCGAGTTATCGACGCGTGATGGTGGTATATATGTATATTTCTTTTCGACGAGTTATCTGCTACCGACATTTATTGAAAAGTAATAGATTAGTTATCGATTTGTTCTCGAAGTGTGATGAATTTGTTACAGATTTTGTAGACGGATTATCGGTTTTTTATCGAAAATCTATCGATTTTTTATTTAAACTATATCAAAAAGTTATATAATCAAAGGAACAATATACGAAAGAGCTATCGACATATTATCGATTTATAATCGATGTGTTATCTTTTTTTCGATAACAACACTATCGACACTTAAGTAAAGATTATTTATTACTTACTGTATTTATTACTTCAGGGTCCAGACAACATTCTGAAAAGATTCTATCGCGAAGAGGACAAATAAACAAGTTTATGGGTTTTAGAAGACCATGAGTTAAAAACAAAGTAATAATTTGACGCACCCTAATATGGTTCATTTGCTATACTATTTATTCGATTACTTATGGGCAAGTCCCGGAAAAATGATGATAAATAAAGGCAAATCAACTAGGATTTTGAGATTGGAAAAAACGTAAGTGACGCAAATAAAAAACTTGCCTATTACTTTCTTAAACAAGTCTAGGGATGTTCCATCGTCTCGTGGGGGACATTTGTTCGCAATATTTCATTTTTGTTGATGCATTTTCATAAATACAGTTGAAGATTTCAGGTTCTAATATATAGGTTGGGACACTTAAAACTTAATGAGTACTGTTATGTAAAAAAATTTCACCATATCTTAGTATATATGCAAATTATTATAAGTACTGTAATTTTCACGTGTGGGACAAAAAAAAAAAACGCTACATATTAGTGAATTTATAAATTATAAAAACGCCACAAATATATGGAAGCAGCTTGTTATGTTTCAGTACTTTTAGTGAACTATAAGTGTCACGGATGGTACAGCATTTGTGACGGGTGGGACATGTTCGAATGAAAAACGTTAAATAGTAATAGTAAATAAAGTATAAAGTGGCGGCCACCGTGGTGTGATGGTAGCGTGCTCCACCTACCACACCGTATGCCCTGGGTTCGCACCCCGGGCGAAGCAACATCAAAATTTTAGAAATAAGGTTTTTCAATTAGAAGAAAATTTTTTTAAGCGGGGTCGCCCCTCGGCAGTGTTTGGCAAGCGCTCCGAGTGTATTTCTGCCATGAAAAGCTCAGTGAAAACTCGTCTGCCTTGCAGATGCCGTTCGGAGTCGGCATAAAACATGTAGGTCCCGTCCGGCCAATTTGTAGGGAAAACCAAGAGGAGCACGACGCAAATTGGAAGAGAAGCTCGGCCTTAGATCTCTTCGGAGTTTATCGCGCCTTACATTTTTTTTTTTTGTTTTTTTAAGTATTCCAAAGGTTCAAAACATCGTTCACGTCATGGAATCATTTCATGGGCTAAACAAATTTGAGTTACGGAAAATTTTAAGAATAATAAAGTTTTGACTAAGACTCAAAGACTCAAAGACCATGAAAAAACCTCTTTAATAGTTGTCGTAATTTGATTAAAATTTCTATTGAGCGTAATCAGTTGATATCTATTTTGGGATAATAAGACACATTAGCAATGCCCACTTATTTCTAACAACAGTTTCTTCATACTTGCCACGGCTGGAACAAACTTTATTGTTGAATAATTCCTTAACAACTATAAAGTAATCAAAGCTGAACTATTGGATATATTTAAAACGAGTTGCTAACATTGTATAACAAATCTCTAAAAAAAACAGAACGACTTGCAAAATTTGGAATAACAACTTTTGACTTTTTGTCACGAGTGGAACAAAGCTAACACTATTCGATAGATGCTATAATAAGAATATAGCGCTTATAAAATTGGTTTTTTCAATCAGCTCCATTAAACAGTAATGAGGTAATGCAGTTATTTTTCTTATTAATCACTCGGGCGTTAAATCACTAATTTTTTGACAGCTTTTTCAAAACAAGCTTTTTGTACCTAATTGGAATGGTTCAAACAGCGCTTTACTTTAAGAGGAAAAAAAGGTGTTTAAAATGCTCTTAAAGAATATATTCAACATTTTTCGGTTGATGGAAGGTTTTTACAACATATTTTCCACACAGTCTACAGTTATGTAGGAAGAATTATCCGCGCACCAAGGTTCACTTTCTCATGGAACCTCTCTCTCCGCCAATGGATAACAGTATCATTCATGGTATATATTATGAAAAAAAAACTATCAGAAACCAATTTTAAGTAACTAAAAACTCTTAAAATTTGAAATTGAAGGCTTAAATGATTATGAAAACCCCTCACTAGCTTATGTATTTAAAAATGAAAATAGGAAAATCTTTGAAAGCTCCAAAAGACTAGCATACAGTGCCATCTATAGAAGAATTAGAAAATATATTAATTCAAAGAATCTGTTCTCTATACCAGAAGGCAATAAATTATGAGTAAAAAGCTCCACATTTAAGAAACTGTCCGAAAGAAATAGTAGCATAGAATGCGATTGCAAAAATCTGGCAAGGAGAATTAATTAGATAAAACTCAGAAACAAGTTCCAGGCAACAAGCAGACTTTGTTCGAGTATTTTTACAGTTTTAGTTTAATACTTAAAGAACTTAATCTACCTAAGCAACAAATAGTGTGTAAAGATTCAGCCAAGGATATCTCTTTGATATCAACTAAACCACCAAACACTATTGCCTAGCCAACGCCAAGTGTTTTATAATTCTTTGCAAATATGTTTAACTTAATTAAAAAATTCCAACATAAGACTCTACTAACCAGTCTACTAAGGACTCCGAATAACTCCCCAAAATTATACCGAAACGGCTCGGGAGAATCCCCAAAATCATTCCGAAATTACGCCCAAATGATCCCGGGAGGACCCTAAGAGTGTCCCCCCAATTAACCCCGGGAGGATTCCTAGAGATTCCCGAAATGATTCCGAGAGAGTTCCCAAAATAATTCCGAAGTTAGCCCCAAATTAACGCGGAAGAACCCTGAGAAAGTCATCAAAATCATTCTGAAATGACCTCCAAACGATGCTGGGAGAACCCCCGGAGGTAGATGCATAATTCTAATTTGTATGAAAGAAAAATGAACACTTCAAAACTCACACGTACTGAATACAGCCGCTGAGGAGTCCCCAAATTCAGCCCGAAATGACCCCCAAATGAAGCCGAAATGATCCCCAAATAGGAAATGGGAGTCAGCACAGCGCCCACGGTTCAGCGCAAGTTGCGCTGCAGAGGGTGGGAAGACTCCACCTGAAAGGAAAGGTCTTCACGTTTTTCTCCTTCTTTCTAACTTTGCCACCCACGTATGTTTACATCTTTTTCAGCTTCTTTCTTTCCGACACATATGCAGATATGAACCGTTTTTTGTTCATGTGGCTGCGGGTAAGAACGGTGGTGTAATACCCCGCCCAAGACGACGAGCTAGCCTGGGATGCAAGCATACTTGCTTGCCGCCGCTCCTCACCACCCCAAACAGTCAGCCACGTAACAGGCCCTCAAAAAATCCGGGAGGACCTGACTCAACGCACGATCGAGTGGGAAGAGAATCGCACAGTTGAAACGGATTTACGCACTTCGATAAATTTTATAACCTAACACAGGATTTTGGAAGTTGTTGAAAATTAGCAGAAAAATTTACAATTTTGTGGCGATCAGTGAAACGTAGGTGACGCTGGATCTGGCCATATATAGGCTTTCTGGTAATTAGTTATATGTGTACCTATGTAAGTAAGCTTATATTCGTTTTGGTGTGCAATATTTACTAAGTTCGTGTACTATTTTCCGTTAGCTGCTGCTAGCATCAGCTCCCATCAATAATTTCAGTTTAACAGACATTTACACAGCTTTATTGTTAGCCAACAATACAAATTTATTCACTTTTGTTTTATCTAAATAGGAACAATATGGGTATCTAGTAACACTGTGCTTGCAAGTCTTATATATAACTGATTTTATGATTGCTCTGCATTACATTTTGGCATACCACGCACGTAACACGAATACATATTTAATTTATATGCGCATACATATATATATATATTTTTTTTTTTTTTTTGTAGTAATTGTAACGCAAAAATCAGTAACAACGCAAAAGTGACAGCTGATATCGATTTTTCCAAAAGTTTTGTAAGGAAGTTACCACACACAACATTTGCTTGTTTTATTACACTTTTTCCAGGTCGCACCACCACCCAACTAAATTGTTTTTCTTTTTACGTTATATTTTAATTTGTTGTTGTTTTTGCTTACTTTTTCTTTTTTTTTTATATTTACTTATTAGGCATTTTTTTATTTGCACGCAAGAAAATCTCTACAAATCCGCATGATTATATTTTCATTTCACCTTGCAGTCGTCACATCTATATATAGTATGCTTGCATATTAGACCGGTAAATAATTTATATTTGTTTCTTCCGAATTGGTTGGAAAGTTGCGTTGGGTTAATAAAAACGGTAAGCTAATAAACGCTTCTAACCAGAGTGCAAAGAAAAAGTCATTTTGAAATAGGCCGGTCTAATACACATATGAATGTAAATATCTATGCTTTTAGAATCCATATGCATAAGCTAGTGAAATGTCTTCCCCCTTTAATGCCCTCTCTTTTCTTTTCTGTTTTCTCTTACTTTTGTTTATTATTTTCTCTGTTGTGTTATTCTAAACATCTGCTTTCAGTTTCTTATATTAGATTTTTTAATCACCATTGATATTGTTGCTTATGTCCATACATACACATTTATGTACATATGTATATTTAAATTAATTAATATTTAATAGGTAAGCATATGTACATTTAACAACTTAAGTATTGAACGGTCGCGGGTAAAGGGGAGATGTATATTAAGAGTGAATAGAAGCAAAACCTATAACTTATCGGTAAAAGTGCGGTTAAGAAAAAAATATGTAAGCCGTCACGGGACGCAGAAAAGAACAGATTGCGATAGGAACTAAATATGGCATAATGATAAAATAAAATATGACGAAGTGATCCCAAATGACCCCGGGAGGATCTGGAGAGTCCCCAAAATCATTCCGAAATGGCCCCAAAGGTACGCGGGAGGACCCCTAGAAACCCCCCCACCCCCGAAATAACCTTCAAACGACCCAGAAGTGATCCCCAAATGGGCCCCAGGAGGGCTCCGAGTGATTTCCCAAAATGGCCAGGGGAGGACCGCGAGAGAGTCCCAAAAATCATACCGAAAGTACGCCTTAATGACCCCAGAAGAATCTCAAGGGAGTACCAAAATCATTCCGAAATGATCTCGCGAAGATTTCGAAGGACTTTCCAAAATCATTCCGAAGTTTACGCCAGGAGGACCCTGAGGAAGTCATCAAAATCATTCCGAAATGACCACCAAACTACCCTGGGAGGACCCCTAGGGGTAGAAAGTGTGAGTTTTAAAATGTACATATTTTCTTCATATAATTTGTACGAAAGAAAAATGTACATTTCAAAACTCACACGCTGAGGGGTCCCCAAAATCATCCCGAAATTACCCCCAAATGTACCCGAAGTGATTTCCAAATGGCCCTCAAATCATCCCGGGAGGACTCTGACTTAACGCAGGGTCGAGTAGGAGAAGAATCCCGTAGTCGAAACGAACTGACGGACTTCGATTAAATTTTTAAAGGGATGGAATTGTATCGCATATTTTTTGGAACATTTTGGGATGATTTCAGGAACACTTCAGGATTTTATTAAGGATTATTTCGAAATTTAGATCATTTTCGAAATTATTTCAATTGGAACAATTTCAAGATTACTTCGGGATTATTTTAGGGGAAATAAGGGATGGCGACGAATAATAAGAAATAGAGAGAAGACAAAAAGGGAAGGAGAAAGAGATAGAGTTAGGCGAATTGGGACTGGGAATAAAGGACAGAGAAGAATAGGGAGAACTAGAGAGAAGAGAAAAGAGGAAAGGAAAAAGATACTGAGAAAGAGATAGAGTTAGGTGAAGATGAGAGATAGGGATAGATGGAGCGGAAGATAAGAGAGGGAGAAAGAGACGCAGAGAAAGAGAAAGTCAGAGTGAGGAGTGAATAAAAGGATACCGAAAGGTGGTGAGAGGGGAAGATAGGGTAAGAGGTAAACATTTCTTAAAAGATTTGCAGATAGACCAAATTTAAGGGTAGTACAACGCCTGCCCGACCCGCTAGTAATAATATCAGGAACAAAGTATATTCTGAATTTGTGTTAACTGCTTTTAAGCTTTTTCAAGCTCGGGTGGCGAGATCAATTGATGTTAGAAATAGTTACTGAAATAGTTACGTTGTTGAAATAGTTACTGGTATTCTAAAATACTTCGGGTAGCCGGAGTAACTTCACGGCAACATTATCGGCTTGAATAGACGGAAGAGAGCTCCGACTTACATAGCAGAGTTTAGTGTATGTTTTTGCCAGTTTGTTTTTTAATTGAAATACCTTACAATAGACCTTAGACTTACTGGAGCGAAAATAGTTGGAAAACTGAAAAGCTTCGCTTAACTGATGTGAAAATTGAAAATTTAGCATTTCGCTTTCATTTATGATTTAACAAAAGACCGCATTAAGCAAAACTAAGCAATTACGCCGAATCCAATAAAAGTGTTTATGCTTTCAGTGACCTTTTTCCCTATAAAATCATAATCATATACAACATAACATAAAATTTCCACATTTACTAAGTAAACTTTCAATTTTCGTCAAATTGCAGTAGCTTGAAATTTGTGTAACAATTTAAAGAGGTCAACTTATTTACTAACGCTTATTTGGCATTTGGCCAAACATTGAAATATTGATGCTAAGCGAAATCAGTAAGTGGCCAATTAAATAGCGCTAACCTACAGCTTTTTTAAGGGCTTCGGCAGTGATGGAAAATTACTAGAGGAAAGTAAAGTGTGCGATTGGGGGAAAAACGTAAAACGAGTAGAGGTAATAATACTTAAAGATATTGAAATAAACTTCTGAAGTTTGCTTGGCAATTCAAGTGTGATTTAGGAGCTGCCAGAGCTCAAACTTTTGAAGGCCACAAAAATATCAGCATGTGTTTATATAGGAAGTTTATGTAGATTTGCTTTCAATTTCATTTGCAGCAACCAATACCGAAATTGTCACTGACATGTCCCCATTAACTTGTAAAATACGATAAAGAAGCATAATAAGAGAATGATCATAGTGTAACGAGTTTTGGGAATCCTTGGTTATTCTGCACCTTCTGTTAAAGTTCGAATCGCAATGTTCTTTATTTACAACACAACTCGCGTATTTCACTTAATGCGTGCTAAAATTAAACTGATTCATTATTCCTCAGCTTGTGATGTTTTTATACTCTCTGTTGCCTAGTTCGAATATTTTTCCAAGGATCTAGACTTTTTACGAACAGCCTTCTCGAACAACTGCTTATCCCCCAGCGCAGGCATGCTTAACCAACGAACCGATATCATTTCGTTAGGATAATTAACGTTAATAAACGAAACGTTAATTTGACGTTCTTAGCGTTGATTATCGTAACGAAATGATATCGGTTCGTTGGTTAAGCATGCCTGCCCCAGCGGGTTAGGGGGTCAAAATATACCCGCGGTAACTAATAACAACAACAGCTGCTTATTTATTTCTCGTTCTGCATCTGATATTCACGGTTTTCTTCTACCTGTATGCGTGTATATGTGTAAGCAATAACTTCCGCTCTTAGCTGTTGACTACGTGTTTTATGTATGTGTGGCGGTTTGCTTTGTTGTTTACATGACACATGTGAGATTGCTTACTTTGCTGTTGTTGTGCATTTATTTACTGGCAGCATAGTGATGTATCGAACTGCTAAAGTTCGCAATAATAATATAAGAAACCTCATTTCGGAAGCTAGGGAACTCAAGTAACTCTCAAGTAATGAAACCAGAAGGCTATGTTGGGTATTTTTGGTTTATAAGCGTGGTTTGTGGTTGAAACTCAAACAGGTCGAGCCAATCATACCGAAGTTCCTGGGTTCAAGTTCCGTTCGTTTAGTTCAGTGTCAATAAGCAACAAGTTTTTTCTAAGCGGGGTCCCCTTTGGCAGTGGTTCAACAAATACTTCGACTGTATTTCTGCCATGTAAAGCTTCTCAGTGAAAATATATCTGTCTCACAGCTGCCGTTCGCAGTCGATATAAAGCATGTAGGGGCCGTCTTGCCATCTTGTAGGAAAACAACGCAAATTAGAAGAGAAACTCGACCTAAATCTCCCCGTAGGTAAATCGCTTCAAGAGATTGTTAACACAAGTTTGGTACTAATTGGATGTATTAATCTGAAACGGTACCATAAGTAAAACACATGAAATCAGACAGATGGCCCTCACCAGTTCATCATATAGCTTCGGTAATCGAAAAGAGCTAAATATTCTTCGTGTAGGCTCACCAGACACTTCTACCACCGCCCCTAATTCACCTCATTCATCTTTTGTATCGTACTCGCAATCACTAACAAATTAGTCAGCGACACTATTTCATAGATTTTTACGTTCTCACCAATAACTATGATTCATTGATTGCGTTTTACCTACCGCCTTCACACTGTATGAGCACATTCGCCGTCATAACTAATTCATAGCAATCAACGGTTGTGCTCTTCTCACCATAGCTGAAAGATGTGAGCGCATCGACTCCGCCAATCGCGATGCTATTCAAGAGTTGTGTATCGCAACCCTTTGAAGGGATTTGCAGCGCAATTTTTACCTTCTCCAAACCAAATATCAATCTCACCTATTATTAAGCGACCGCATGTTCTTCACGGAAGGAGAGGGTTGGGTGAGCAAGGAGGTTCAACGTGGTCACATCAAATCGATTACGAGATGGTCGGAATAGTACCCTGCTGTTTCCGTATCCTACCGGATCAATATGCGACGAAGGACCATAAACATTGAAAAAACTCCACAAATCCTTCGCTGCTACAAGAAAAATAAGAAGACCTATTGTAATAACATGCATATAATACACCCAGTTTCTCGATTTTGTCGAAATTGCCGGCACCAACAATTATATGACATGATATCGCTATTGATGTGAAACGGGCCTACCACGCCTTCTCATAGAAAAAATTGAACATTTCTGCATTTTCTCACCCCCGAGGCAGATATTACTATTTTGTGTTGAGATGCCCCATGTAGATGTTTTATATTTTGTATAGTAATCCTCTGAATAAATATGATTGAGTAGAAGTTTGAGCGGTAGAGGGTAAAAAAGAGGCTGACGAATCGAAATACAAAGAAGGAGAAAAGAATTTGGGAAGGGGGGACGAGAGTGAGAGGGATAAAAGGCTTAGAAAGAGTGAAAACGAGAGAGAGACCAAGAGAGGATACTTTTAAAGTAAAAATAACCAAAACTGATAGCGAGAGGAAGAGGATAGCGAGAGAAAGATGAGGGAAAATGATCAGGTAGAGGGACGCAAAGAAGGCGACGGCGAGTGAAGGTAAAATAGGAAATATATGAAAGCCACATTTTTGGGCAAAATAACGCCTACTGGGCTCGCTTGCTTACTAACTTAATTGACGCTTAACCGTTTAAACGGCGTTGGATGTCCAAAAGGTTGCCCCAGTCTCGCCTCGTTGGGCTAACTGGCGCTAATTGGTAAAACCAGGGCAGTTTAAATCGTTTTCCACCTGGTGCTTCCTCTTACTCTGCTTTCGTAGGCGGGCTCCGATAAGAAAACTTTCTTGGCCGGAGCATTATCTTTCATTCGTATAATATTGCCTAGCAAGGGTAGCCGCTGTGTTAAAGTTCGCTGGACTATGTTTATGTCAGCATAAAGTTCCTTCGTTAAGTATTTTCCTTTGGTATTCGCCAACGCTGGAAAAATCCCACAATCGCCTCACCTGATGTTGACACTGTCAATGTTTCTGCACCATATAGCAGGACGGGACGATTAGTTTGCCGAGAGAGGACTTTGGTTGTTAATTTCCTATCTGTTCTTCGCTAGATTTGGCGTTGTGTTTTGTGTTAATGATGGTTATCAAATAAACAAAGTCTTTTGCTATTTCGAACTCGCTAGCACATTCATACTAAAACAGCCTATTCGTTCATACTAACAAGTAGTGGAACATGAAAATACCCTCACATAACATGATCCTGATCAATTCGGTGCTCTTATTGAGAGTATATCCCTTCTTCCCATTCTTTCAATTTTTATACCCAGCGTGCTTTGCGCACAGAGTATATTAACTTTGGTTGGATAACGGTTGGTTGTACAGGTATGAAGGAATCGAGATAGATATAGATTTCCGTATATCAAAATCATCAGTGTCGAAAAAAAATTTAATTGAGCCACGTCCGTCCGTCCATCCGTCTGTCCGTTAACACGATAACTTGAGTAAATATTGAGATATCTTCACCAACTTTGGTACACTAGCTTATCAGAATAGATTGGTATTGAAAATGGGCGAAATCGGATGATAACCACGCCCACTTTTTACATATATAACATTTTGGAAAACACAAAAAACCTGATTATTTAGTGAATAATACACCTAGAATGTTGAAATTTGACGCGTGGACTGATATTGAGACTCTTGATAAAAATTTAAAAAACTTGTTTAAAATGAGCGTTGCACCGCCCACTTATGATAAAATCAATTTTACAAATATTATTAATCATAAATGAAAAATCGTTAAACCTATCGTAACAAAATTCGGCAGAGAGATTGCCTTTACTATAAGGAATGTTTTGAAGAAAAATTAACGAATTCGGTTAAGAACCACGCCCACTTTTATATAAAAGATGTTTAAAAAAAGGGTCGTCGACGAATAAAATAAGCTACATCTTTGCAAAAAGGCGATTTATATCAATGGTATTTTATTTCCGAAGTGGATTTATAACAATAAATAGGAAAAACTTCAAATTTAAAAAAATGGGCGCGGCACCGCCTCTTTTATGACTAGGCAATTTTCTATGTTTCGGGAGCCATAACTCGAAGAAAAATTAACGGATCGTAATAAAATTGGGTACGCAGATTTTCCCTATGGCAGGAAATATTTCTAGAGAGAATGGACGAGATCGGTTAAAGACCACGCCCACTTTTTTATAAATGTATTTTAAGGGTCGTAGACGAAAATAATAAGCTATAATGTAGCAAAAAATTGTTTTGAAACAATGATATTTCACTTATCAAGTTTTATTGTAAAAGGAAATGGGGAGATATGTTTTTTAAACGGGCTGTGCGACGTGCTATGTAGGAAAGTAATTTATCTGATATGAAATGTGCAATTGAAGCTCACGCTGAGTATATAATGTTCGGTTACGCCCGAACTTGAACACCTTTACTTGTTCTTTATATGTATTTACATACATATTACAATGCCAACGAGTTTGAAGTTGAAATGTTAAAGAACCAGTCATTGGCATATTTATCCTACGCCTGCCAACAAATGAAATAAGAGATGTACAATTTTTCTTATACCTAAACCAGGTTAGTGGTTCAAAAAAAATGGCAAAATTTGTTTCAAAAGCAGACGGCAACAATAACCACAAGCGCAGGTACGTATCTAAAAAAGCCAAAAAAGGGGGAAATAATAAAAGAATTGAAAGTCTAACTAGATGAAATTTGAGAATAAGTAAATTAAATTTTGCACAACGGGTTCAGCGGCGTATGCAGATAGTACCTGTTCTACCTTCATTTACGTAATTTTAAGGACAGAGTGTGATTACGCAAAGAAAAAACAAATATTTAAGTTTCAAGAGATATTCGAAAATAAAATAAACAAATAAAAAGATGATAAAAAAATTGTAAGGACTTCCTTTATATAAATGGACCAAAAAATAGAAGAAAATTTTTCCTTTATTAATAGCGGTTGTAAAAGAATTTTGGGATTTAAAATTATAAAGGTAGAGCGTGTGTTTAAATTTTTAATAATCAATTAATTAATTCCAAGTACATGGTTTGCCTTAAATTGAAAGATTGCGCTCCACCTTTAAAATTTTAAATCCTAAAATTCTTACAAGAGCTATTGTTAGAGTTTTTTAGTCAAAATTCAATAAGACTATGTCTGTATTAAAGGAAAAATTGCCTTCTATTTTTTGGTACATTTATATAAAGGTAGTCCTTAAAATTTTTTATTCATCTTTTTATTTTCAATTTTTTAGTACTGCCTTCAAAAAGGCAATTGCAACTTTGATTAGTAATTTAAGTAATTCCTAAGTGAAAATTCTTATCTTTATTTATATGTTCAAAATAGCTAAATCTGCAAATACAAGACACAAACCCTTCTGGTTATATGTGTATGACATTATATCCAGCAGATGTCGCCGTAATTCTCTCGGCTGTTGTGCATCACCCAGCGCCATCTGTTGGATATAATGGCATTTAACCAGAAGGGTTTATGTCTCGTGTTTGCATGGTGTATTGCTATGGTTAGTTTCACAGCTTGCAGCAATTTACACATCTAAAAATTGTGCACTGAGGGAAATGCTTGGGCTGCTATATCATTTTTGCTATTGATAGCGACGTATTTCGTGCGATATCTGTTTGGAGTGGATCTTGCATCTCATCATCATGCAAAGTCATATCGTAATTTAAAATTTTTTTTTGATGGGACTTTACTTTTTGTATTTGCACATATAAGAAAAATATTTATGGACGAAGCCCGGACGAAAAGGGTTCGAATCATGCTGAAGCCAAATATCAAATTTTTTTTTAAATACCGAATTTATCAATAGTTAATTGATTTCTTACGCATACTTTGTTTGGATACCAGTTCAATACTGATTCATCATCGTACAGTGATAACATATCCATATTTATTGATGGGACAGGATTAGCAATTTTTATTTAATGTAGTATCAATAGTTATGGGTGATCGAGCCATAGATTTCCCTCCGTGGGGTGAAAGTTGCGAACGCCTGAAAGGACTTGTGTCGTAAAAACTTTTAAGGCCCAACTCCATGCGCGTCCTTTCAAACTTTCAGGCGTATGCGACTTTCACCACGATTTTTAGCTGTGTACATTGAATAGCTAACAAACGAGTTGGAATTCTAGAACGCCTGTAACGCCCACGAGGCTATCCATGGAGTACTGGCTTAACTCAATAAGCATAACAATTTTGTGCCGCAGATTTTAGAAAATTTTAAAGTCTAGTAACACCATAATTTGTTTAGAGAATTACCTCTTACCTGTGGTGCATCACCACCACTAACAGTTCATTTACCAGAACCCGTAATTCACCACTTGTTAGGTCATTACTCCCAAAAATTCACCAAAAAAAATCAAAGTATAAGAAGCTTCATGATAAAGAATAGTGGGTTAAGCGGCTGATAGACGAACAAAAGTCCGAAATTAACTGCCTTGATCGGAATTAACTTGAAGATATCCTCCTAGTTAATTCCCAAGATTTAAGAGAATTCCACCTCGCATCATAACAAGAGAATTCCAACACGTTTGTCAGCTACTTAATTTGCACAGCTGAAAATCGTGGTGAAATTCGCATACGCCTGAAAGTCTAAAAGAATCGTGGTGAAAGTCGCGTACGCCTAAAAGTATGCAAGGACGTGCATTGAGTTGGGCCTTCAACGACGTGGAATTCTACAACGCCTGCAACACTCAGGAGGCTAGCCAAGAAGGTATGGCCTAATCTTCTAAATAGTTCGACTTGTGCGTTACGTGGCTCAAATTTTTTGATCAAACATTGCACTGTCACCGAGTTTTAAACTATATTTAAATTTTCAAGTCTCTAGATATCCAGGAAGTTAGTTAAAAATCGATTGCAAGATTACTCGAAAATCGATCGAAAGATTCCCCCCGTTTTTCAAGGATTTATAGTTATCTCGCTTAGCGCGCCACCTAGCGGAAGTTTGTTTTCTATAAGTTGTATTGTCACCAGGCCTCTAACTAAGTGCCAAGTTTCAAGTCTCTAGGTCACCGGGACGTTAGTTAAAAATGGATTGAAAGATTTCCAAATTAAAATTTGTTTTCTTACTATCTCGATCCGCATTACACCTAGCGAATTTTTTTAAATCAAATGCTGCATTGTCACCGGGTTCTGACCCACGGCCCAAGTTTCAAGTCTCTAGCTCACCGGCAAGTTACTCAAAAATCGATCGCAAGATTCCATTCGTTTTTCAGGGATTTGTAGTTATCTCAATTAGTACGCCATCTAGCGGAACTTTGTTTTCTATAAATTGTATTGTCACCGGGTCTCGAACTATGTGCTAAGTTACAAGTCTCTAGATAACCGGGAAGTTATTTAAAAATGGATTGAAAGATTCCCAAATTAAAATTAATTTTCCTAATATCTCGATCCATGCACCACCTAGCGGAATTTTTTTGATAAAATATTGCATTGTCACCGGGTACTGTCTTACGGCTGAAGTTTCATACCTCCAGCTCACCGCGAAGTTACTCAAATATCGACTGCAAGATTCCCCTCGTTTTTCAGGGATTTATAGTTATCTCAATTAGTACGCCATCTAGCGGAATTTTGTTTTCTGTAAATTGTATTGTCACCGGGTCTTGCACTAGGTAACCGGGAAGTTAGTTAAAAATGGATTGAAAGATTCCCAAATCAAAATTAATTTTCTTAATATCTCGATCCATGCGCCACCTAGCGAAATTTTTTTGATCAAATGTTGCATTGTCACCGGGTTCTGACTCACGGCCCAAGTTTCAAGTCTCTAGCTCACCGAGAAGTTACTTTAAAATCGATCCCAAGATTCCCTGGGGTCTTTCGCAAACTAAGTTCCAAGTCTCTGGATTACCGAGAAGTTAGTTAAATGTCGATCGCAAAATTTCCATTTTAAAATTTATTTTCTGTATATCTCGATCCTAGCGCCACATAGCGGATTTTTTTTTCACTTGCTTTGTAATGTTCCCCAGATCTGAACTATGTTCTAAGTATCAAGTGTCTAGCTCAACGGGAAGTTACCGAAAAGACTTTTCCGTGGGTCAAAAATTCGTATGGAAATGAGGGGACAAACATGAAAGGGACTTAATATAAAGGTAGTAAAGAACGGATAGCGGAAGCAAATTCCAAAAAACAGGCGGTTGAATAAGTTTAGCTTTTCACGGCAAAGCAGTAAAAAAAATTTACACTGAAAATTGAGGAGTGGCCTCCATGACCCAGACCACAAAAGCAACCTCATACATACTTACAACGCACATACACATTAATTGTATTTTGTATGTGCAATAAGTCGTGATTTTTTCATTTTTATTACAAAAACAAGTGACAGCTAAATCTTGCTATTGATGTTAGTTTTGTGGGCACGATTTTCATTTTTCTTTTCGCCCACTTTTGCCGGTTATGTCATTTGTAGTTTTGGCGTTATTACGCGATTGCATTTGCTTAGGGAAAAAGTAAGTAAGAAAGGTATTGTATATAGTAGATGAAGTCTCAGTTAACGTGAAATACATTTGATAATTTCAATATATAATAAACACTTTTGTGGTTAATTAGATATACCTTAATTGCCTTAGGCGGACTGTAGCAAAAACAAATTACAATATTCAGAAATTGTGATAAAAGTTCAAGTACACATCATGACAGAGCAGGTGCTTAGCATATGCTATGTTTTTAAGCGCGGTTCCAAGTGGAGTATGAGAAAGTTAAACATATCTACATATAAATTATGTTCACATACTTTTCTCTTTTTCCTCATTTCTCTGTCTCTGCCACTATACCAGTACTTCTTTAACATCAAACATAAACTTAGTAAAGAGAAAGAGCAGAGGTTTGAATAAAGAGTTAATAATCCACCCTGTATGGAAGGCCTTATCAACACCTTTCATTTGATACACATATTGCCAAACAACAGTGAACAGCAGCCTCAACTCACATACAGCCATACAGCCAAAAGATGTCTCTATGCTCAACGTTTTAAGCTTAATGGTTTCGGATGTTGATTTCAAAAATTTTTCGGGATGAAGACTGGGCTCTAATGATCAATTTCTTTCATTTTTAGGATATTCAAGGGAGATTTTAGGCCAAGCTTCACTTCCGATTTGTGACGTGCTACATGTACATGTTGCTGTATTATGCTGACTTCGAAAGTCATCTGCAAGGCAGATGAGTTTTCACTGAGAAGCTTTTCACACTCCGAGTGTTTACCAAATCACTTCCGTGGGGCGCCCTTGACTTGAAAAATTTGTTTCTAATTGAAAAAACTTTTTTCTTAATATTTTATATTACTTTGGAGCACTCGGGCAATCCACAAGAGTGTCGTAATCATGTAAAATTTTCCAGAAACAAATAGTTTCAGGCTATTTGAGAAGAGTTTGGATAGCAAATCGATATATATTTTATAACAAAATCGATATTTTTTATAACATGCCGTTAACTAATTGGTAACTTTCCAGTAACAAATCTATAAGTTTCATAAACTAAATTGATATCCTTTTGATAACATATCGATAACTTTTTGATAGTAAATGGATACCACTCCGATGGTAAATTTTTAACAATCCGATAACATATTGATAATATTGTGATGATAAGTCGAAAAATTTTCCAAAAAAAAAACACGTAACTCATAGATTAAAAATCGATTCTTTTTTCTTTCATTTTATTATATTGAATTTTATTTCTTTCATATAATTCAATTTAATTTTATTTTATCTAATTTCATTTTGTTTTTTATTTTATTTAATATTATTTTATTATTTATCTTATTTTATTTTATTTTAATTTATTATATTTTAAACTGAATGTTTTTAGCGACCTTTTTATATGTAAATATGTTGAACTTTAGCTGGCTCGAGGTCAATAAAAATACGTTGAATAAAACCACAGGTTTTTTAACTAATTTATTCCAATATATTTCGGTTATTCCGCGATAACCGTTCTCAAGGATCTGTGTATAAATGTGATATAAACAATTTTCTTATTACCAAAAACAGTCAAAACATAAACAATATTTGTATATATGTACATACATTTCTTTTCACGTCTTTATAACTTGACGCGGAGCTTAACACTGTCTATTTGATCGTTAGTAAATGACGAAACAAGTGAGCAACGCCATCGGTATCCGTTTTGTAGTTTAGCCGAATGTCTGGTGGAGTGTTAATTATATGTAACATTTCTAGTGTAAATCGTTTGTTGTAGTGTTGTTCTTGTTGTAATATTGTTACTTTTTCGAAGTTGGGGGAGTGGCCGCTACTTGCACAGTGTGCCATAAGTGCAGTTTTTTGTGTATTTGAATGATGGCACTGTTTAACGTCGCATTTGTGTTGTGCTAGTCTGGTTTTTAACTTTGATTTCGTTGTGCCAATATACATACTTTTGCAAGGTTCTTGGTTATTGCCGTTACATGGAATTTTATAAATTACATTACTTTTTTCTAATTGAGGTATTTTTGACTTAGTTTTGTTGAACATGGTTTTCAGAGTGTTGGTTGGCTTATGGGCTATTCTTACTTTTTCTTTATCATAACAATCTGACTTCGCTAGTCGTTCTGATAAATGAGGTACATAAGTGACGAATTTGAAAATTTTTTTAGGGGTTTCACGGTCTTGTTGATTTTTTGTAAATTTGGCTCTTTTTAATAGTGTTTTTATCATGTTTTCCGGAAATTCGTTGTCTTTTAACAGTAATTTTGCTTCTTTTTTAATCTCATTGTGGTAAACTTCGTCTGTTATCTGCAACATACGTCGTATACAGCCCATTGCTGTATTTATTATCATCGTTTTGGGATGTTTCGAATGAAAGTTGATGATTCGTCTGGATGCTGTTGCTTTTCTATACCACTTTAGTTTTAGCTGATTTCCTCTGCGGATTATAATAGAGTCAAGGTACGGCAGTGAGTTTTCTTCTTCAAGTTCTATCGTGAATTTAATATTTCTGTCAAACGAATTTAATATGTTTAGCGTATTTTGTACTTCATCCTCCCGTATGATCGCAAATAAATCATCGACATATTTGGTTAATATTCTTGGTTTACGGCTTAGCTTTTCCATCGTTTTGTTGAGCAATTCTTCCATTATGATATCCGCTATGACTGGGGATGCCGGGGATCCCATTGGCATTCCTTTCAATTGTGTATATACCGTGTCATTAAATTTGAAGTATCTAGTTTCTTCAATGCAAAATTTAAGTATTTCCATGAAAATTTGTTTGGGTATATTAGTGTGTTCTTTTATAACCGCCCATTTTTCTCGAATTATGTCTAATGCTAAATTTGTTGGTATGCTGGGGAACAATGACACCACGTCAAATGAGATGAGTTTTTCATCATCATAAATAAATGTGTTATTAATTCTTTCTTTAAATTCGTATGTGTTCTTTATGTTGTAAGTGGAGTTCGCCGTTACATTTTTTAAAATATTCACGATATATTTGCACAAACCGTATGATGGTGAACCAGTGGCAGAACAAATAGGTCGAAGTGGCGTTCCTTCTTTTTGTATCTTGGGAAGTCCATAAATCCTGGGTGCTAGCGCGGTGGTCGTAGTTAATTTGTATTTTTCAGCTTTTGAGATACACCCGATTTTGAAAAGTTTCTCTACGAGACTGTTATTTTTATTTTGCAACCTTGATGTAGGATCCTGTCTTTGAATACGATAAGTAGTCAAGTCATTTAAAATATCACCCATTTTGCTGTTATAGTCATTTATGTCCATAGCTACGGTTTTGTTTCCCTTGTCCGATGTTAAAATTCTAATATTGTCATTTTTGCTTAGAAATTTCTGCGTCTGTTCCACTGTGTCTAATATTGCACGGTCTATTGCACTTTCCTTATTAGTTGTTGTATGATTTTTTATTAAAAGCGTGAGCTTAGTGCGGGCTTCTTCTTGTGTCTCTTTTTCTTTATTGCTCTGTATAAGTTCCTCTCCGTCAGCAATATACTGGAAGAGTGGGAAACGTTAATTTTTTACCGGTAACGCGAAATTCGGTCCCTTTGCGAGAAGCGCTTTGATATCTTGTGGGAAGTCGATTGTCGTTTTGTTTACAAACCAATCTTCGTGGTTGTTGTTAGTAAGTATGCTATTTTGTTTGTTTCTTAATTTCTCATGTTTTGCCACTTGCCTTTTTTTTACCAATGTTGTTAGTTTATTTGTGACGTTTTCTTCATTTTCCATAAATTCTCGTAGATCATCTGCACTCAAAGCTTTCTTTAGTTTTTTTGTTATGTCATCCAATCGCTTATTTTGTCTCTTTAGTATGTTGTGTTTGTGTTTAAGAAGTAGGTTTAATACTTTTGTATGATAATGGTGTGTATATTTGTCTAACGTTCTGTCTATGTTTTGATGCATGTCTCGTTCATATACAAATAGTTTATAAGATTTTGTACAATTTTTAATAAAATTAGGTATAAGTTTAGATTTTCTGCATTTTAACAAAAATTTTATACTAGACTTAAGCTTTACCACTTTCTTCGATGTAACTTGAAACTTGTTTATTATCCATTTGGAGTTGTTGTTGTTGTTCTTTATATCTGCATAACCCATTTTTGCTGTGTCTATGCTTACGGCGTGCCTTCCGTCTTTGTAAACTGAATGTTTTTAGCGACCTTTTTATATGTAAATATGTTGAACTTTAGCTGGCTCGAAGCATTTTATTATTACATATAAATCTAACCAAATTTCCTTTCATTTCATTTATTAAAAGAAATATATATTAGCACAATAAGATTATGTATGATCTTTTATTTTTATACATTGCATAAAGATGTCACTACCAGCAAAACCTTAAAGAGAAAGAAGTTTTAACTGAAACCTGAATACCTTACCATTGCCTTATTTTTGTAAACACTTTGTGCATCAGTCATAAAAATAACGCATTTGCTTATGGTTGCCATTAGACTCTGGCTGTTAGTTTCCAACAAAACAGCAGTGTATATGTTCATCTCTTCATGCCCTTGCATGCATAAAAATTGCGTATTGATGAGATAATTGAATGCATATTAGAGGTTTACGCCGATCACTTTATCAAACAGCGGATCTTTCCGAAATGGCCAAAACGTCGATTTCCTTAAATACATACAAATAAAACCATTCCTAAATATTAGTTTTTTAAATAGAAAAATCAAGCTTTTTAAAGTAAGAACACCGGCGGCGGCGGCGTGCCTCAAAAACTCGAAGATCGTTCAAAAATTTTCAGGAGTAGCTCTTTGCGGAGGGATTGTCCCTCGTTCACTTACTCCAGGGAGGCTTTGAACCTAACCCCGGTTGTTGTTGTTGTTGTTGTAGCGATAAGGTTGCTCCCCGAAAGCTTTGGGGAGTGTTATCGATGTGATGGTCCTTTGCCGGATACCGATCCGGTACACTCCAGTAACACAGCTCCATTAAGGTGCTAGCCCGACCATCCCGGGAACGATTTATATGGCCACATTAAACGTTCAGGCCATCCCTCCCTCCCCACCTAAAGTTCCATTAGAAGCTTGGGGTCGCCAGAGCCTCGTCTGTTAGTGAAACGGGATTCGCCGCTCGAGGGTGAGGTTGACAAATGGGTTTGGAGAAGCTACATATTGCGCTTGCAACCTGAATAGGTTGCACTACACAACCCCTTGAATCTGGAATTTTAGTCGCCTCTTACGACAGGCATACCTACCGCGGGTATATTCTAACCCCCTAACCCGCTGGGGTACCTTCTGGCCTAACCCCCATCTTTGGAATTGGTACTGATGCGTCTGCTGAAAAGAAATAGAGATACATAAAATGGTCACACTTTTGTCTGTATATCTCGTGCAAAGCGTAGTTTCACCTGGGGTTAACTCCTAATAATCGTCGCGAACACAATTTCTTTAAATCATTTGTGACTCCTTGGCGGTCACGCACAAGGCAACTTACGGTTGCTATTAATGGTCTATTAATACTCATGACTCTCTTGGCACAGGGCGCATCCAGTTTTTTCGGGCAACAATTTCCGATGATTAAGTGCTACAATTCCCGATGTGCGAACAGTAGCAATCCCGACCACCAGTCGCTACAACGCCTCCTGCCCCTCACACCTTATGTCAGCACAGAAGCTATAGGACTGCAACTTCGAAATCATATGTACCTTCGTCGACGTCACTTTCCTAGAAGCTCTAGGTGTAGTTCCGAACACTTTCTAGTAGATGTTTTTGTTGCGCTATGCTGCCGAGCTACCCCAGAGAAACACCTTGAAACGTTAGGGAGTGACTATTCGGCCAAGGATGCCGCCCTCGAAATCATAAGCAGTCTAAGAGGATATCATTGCGTAACTCATGGGTGAAATTCGTATAATCCTCGGCGCATCTACATTTTTTAAAATGTAGACCAAAGTTTTCAGACGTTTGTTTTCACAACATTGATTTCAATAGTCTTCGTTAAATCAAAACGATATTTTAGAATGCATGACCGCGTAGCTTCAGTTTTCAGACTAGTTCAACTGTCCACTACATTGGGGTAGTAGCACACACGGTCATTAGTTCCGACTGTCTTGGGAAAGCTTTTGCTTCACCACTTTGAGCGTTCTTGCGAAGGACAAAGCCTCAGCTGGTCAATATATGTATGTGCCTACGTATTCACATTTGTAAAAGGAGCCGTGACGCGTAGGTTATATTTAAACTTAGTTGGTAGGCTATAAACAATGTGATTCACTCCAAGGGACTAGTTTTGGATAGGGTCGCCAACTTTAGAAAATGTCAAACCGGGATACTTGGGTGTTGAAGGATGAAGTGTGAAATTCAAAATTAACATTTCAGACGCTATTGTATAGTTTCGCAAATAAACGACAGGTGTTTAAATGTAAGCCCAAGTGATTTTTCAAACCCTTCTCATACGTACATATATCCTCAACTTAAGTATGAGGTAAGAATCATTTCAAAGGAGTGTTTATGCCTATAGAACCTACTAAAGGACTTTGCATCACTAATTTCGCTTATTCCTTCAGCCAATCGCAATGTAATTTTTTTTTTAAATCGGTACCTTTTTTGGATAATTTGCTTTTTTAACAACTTTATTATAAAACTTTTCTTTTAGTTATTTGTTTTAATAACTTGGTGAATTGTGTGATGCAAAGTCCCTGGTAAGCTGACATCGAAAGCGCCTCTTTTTTTAATAACTTATGAACAGTTAGAAAGAGTTAAATTTCGCAATTAGTTTCTTATAACTGGCAGTGATGCGCATCCGTTGATACCCCTTTTGACCATATCCGACCAATTTTCGACATGAACAATAAATGGCTTAAACAGTCTTAAACGACTGTTCCTGTTAAATACCCAGAAACCTGGGCATCCCAACAGAGATCTGATTGATGAGCCAACACCGCCTAGGGACTTAAGGAGAACTCAGCCGTAAGAAGCAAAAAAACACAAGCAGGTCCTTGGTGAACTCCACAAACAGGCGTCGGACCATTATGCCAGGAATTCCCCAGGGAAACGCGAGTCACTCTAGCTCAACTTCGTTCTGGATACTGTAACAGTGTAAACTCTTACCTATCCAGAATCAACCCCGACATAAAAAATATATGCCCGCTTGCAATGTGTCCCCACATGACACTAACCATCTCTTTAATTGTAATGTAGAACCAACGCCTCTAACACCCCTTTCATTATGGTCCACCCCTGTTGAAACAGCAAGTTTCCTTGGAATCCCGGCAGAGGATATTGATGAATTTGTGATCGGTCGCAACTATTAGGTGGGGCGAAGCACTGCTACAACAACAAGAACAACAGTAGAATATATAGTAACGCGCCGGACGCCGCCGCGCCGATATTTTCGACATTCGGTGGCGGCGTGCGAAAAACGACTAAAATTGGCGGTGGTGGCGTTTATCGGCGGCGTATATCTCTAATGCATATGTAGGTAGCGTATTTTTGCCTTGATTTGTAGTTTGATTTCGCTCATATCATTGTTCACAAATTACGCTAGTGAATACACTTACGCTTCCGGGCTCTACTACCAATACCACATACTACGCCTACGCTTACACATTCTCTATTACTACGTACCCATACTAATACCATACACTATCATGAGCAAAATGGAGTTTAAAAATAAAACTTATAATTCTACCTCCACCATGTTAATCAAAATGAAACAAACAATTCACCCCAATTACATCAGCAACAATCAACTCCACAAGCACCACCCTCTCAGAACATCCCCCCATTTTGATAGCAAAGTCGAATTTGTGTATACTCTCATTCGCCGCAGCAGCAACAAAATATTAAGCTTGAGAATTATGCAAAATACTTTGTGAACGGTTTTTTTTGCTAAGAAGAGTTGTTGTTTTAACATTTACATAAAATATTAACATTTGCTCCATAAACACAATGAGGAGACTCCTGCCTACATGCATATGTACATACATATACCTACTTACATATGTATACTATAGCAGGTACCGTATTAAAATTACACAAATGATTATGAGAAATTTGCTTGCATCCCGAAATCGTATTTTCAAGGTAAGTAATTAAAATAAACATGTATTAATTGAAAGAAAAAAACATGTTATAATAAAATACTATAATTACTAATAAAATGATTTTTCAGTTCCAATTAACTTCTTTCGTTTTCAGTTACACGAATTTCACTTCGCTAGAATTACACTTTCATTTACCTTTTAAAATTGAATAAACTGCAGCAGAGCACCGATCAGGTAGAGTTGGTTGGTCGGCAGGTTGCTAGTTGGCTTGATTTTGTTTTTGTATAATTATTTTTTTTTAATTCAAGCTAAACTTGGTAATAAGTCCATATTTATAAAACAAGTTTGCTCGTTTGCCTTTTAAGTTTTTTTTTTGCAACACACAACAAACACTTCCAAGCAAATTTGTATGTGCTTTTTACTTTTCTTTTAAACACTACTGCGTTCGTTTCGTTTCGCCAAAATTCGATTATTAATTGTTTTTTTTTTTTTGCTTAACTTTTTCTGCAAACTTCTTCTACCAATGCAGCGCGACTTCTACCGACTTATTTATTTGTTGTTGTTGTATTGCTCCCAATTTGCACTTGCAAAGTCTGCTATTTCTGTGAATCACAATACATTATTTTTATTCCCATACATACACACCCACAAACACATACCTAACAGGTATATTTGCAAACGAAAAAATTCACTTTTCTTATATGAAAAATTCAATGGTTTTTCAAATTGAAATTTTCACTTAACGTCCGTCTTTATTACACAAAAATGAAATGAAAAAATCACTCAATCTAAAAATTGTATCTAAAATATTTTCTTTAATCCAATGAGAAAGAAAAAATTTGTGTATGTATTCGTCCGCGTATCCGTTTCCGTGTCCTTATGTTTACAAACGTCCGTACGCCGCGACAGTTGCGAATGAATTGATATATGAAACATTGGTCATCGGCCGACAGTGGAATATTTTACGAAAATCGCCGATGTTTTTCCGTATCATTCCCCGTTTTATGTATTTGACATTCGCACTTGTTTTGTTTGGAATGATTGTGTATTGAAACTTATCTGACAGTACGCTGAATGCGTTCACAAATGTCAACAATGAAGTACAAATGTGTAGCTGGCAGATATGAATTTAGGGTTGCAATGCGATTTGATAATAAACTTTTTAGCGAACTGCAAATAAATAGATATATTTCCGTATCTCAAAGAAGCTAACTCGAGTTAATTTTAAGAAAGTTCCCAATAAACCAAAAGACCACTATTATCTCTTTATTTTATTTGAAAAATCTGTAAGACTGGCCCAAACTAGTCAGAGGTGGTTATAGATCACAAATCACACAAGAAGATTGCGCATTGCGCATGTAAACATTAGATCAGCTGTTTTTTATGTCGTATGAGTTGACTTTTTTCCTTTAGCTCTTTTTTTTCTCGCTCATTTTTTATTCGCTCAAGAGTCAACTATGGCGTAGTTTCGCAGAACGAAGCAATTTTGAACTCGTGAATGCGCAATCAGGGTAGATGATTTGTGGTTATAGATGTATAAACATCTTACGGTATAAGTTATCGAAAAGTTCAAGATTTTGTTATCAAAAATATATCGATTTGTTATCAAAAAGTTATCGATTTCCTATGGGAGTGTTAAAAATTTGTTATAGGTATGTTATCGATTTGGTAACGTCGATTAATCGGTTTGTTATGAAAATATACTTCAGGCATGCTTAACGAACGAAACGATATCATTTCGTTACGATAATCAACGCTAATAAACGAAACGAAGTCACTTCGTTTCGTTTATTAACGTTAAGATCGTAAAATTAACGTTAATTTGACGTTCTTAACGTTAATAAACGAAACGAAGTGAAGTGACTTCGTTTCGTTTATTAGCGTTGATTATCGTAACGAAATGATATCGTTTCGTTCGTTAAGCATGCCTGATATACTTCAATATAAAATCGATGACACACATATAACCCTTCGATAGCAAACCTTTAGATAACTAGTAAGAAGATCCCCATTGTCTGCGAATAACAAATCTATAGCAAATCGAAATCTCGGAGACAATACCTATTATCCGGTGGCAAAATCCTGAGCCAGATAAATAATTTTGCATGTAAATGCAACAACAACGATTTGAGCCAGTTAAATCCAGACAGAAGTCTGGTTCAATTTGTGATCCAGATAATTTGTTAATTGCTTCTTTTTAGGTTGGCAATGCGGCCTTTAATATACCTACTTTTCAAAAATAGATGTCGCTGCTTAGCCTTTCGCCGTATGAGTTAAATGAAAAACAGCAGCGACATCTGCCTATCACATTTCACGTGTGCGAAAATTTCACGACATCTGCTTCTCAAGTCTCTAAATGATCCAGAGCATTCCCGTGAGAATTGAGCGTGAGCCGGAGCTGTAAAATTCACTGAAAGACGGCAAATATTTCGCTATCAATAGCTTGTCGGTATCGGTTATTCACGATAAGAAGCCGACGAAATTCTTATCAAAAAGCCTGAAACTATGTGTTTCTGGTAAAGAAACATCCGTTGTGCTTTTACTTCAACCCCTGGGTGAGCTCTAGTTAATTTAAAAATATTTGGGCAGATCACAAAAGTGCCGTATTTACGAACAGCTAGAAGTTTTACTCTCAATCTGTCTTCCAAACTTAGCTAGTATCATTCAAGCAGAGCTACTAGGAATTGAGATGGTCTCTTGATTCATGATGCAGTACTATGTAAACGGTTGAGAGCTAGGTATATTCCAAGACAGCCAAACAGCGATAATGGCGTTGGATTTATCACTAGCATATGTCCTCCGAGGCAGTATATAACTGTAAGAAGTTGGTGCGCAAGGCAGCAAACTCAGCGACCACTACTTTCGCATGGGTATAAGGTCACAGGAATATAGACTGCAATGAAACAGTGGATGGACTGAAGAAGGCTGGGGCATTGTTAGACATCACTGAGGCAGTCACGGTACATCGACCGCTCATGTCAATAAAAAGAAACATTCGTACCAAGAAAACCCCAGTTCACTTTTGGTGATCTACAGACTCAAACAAAACAGGATTTACTAACATTTTCTTGGAAAGAAATGTTTACGCTGACAGCCACAATTACAGGACACTGGCCATTTGGCTCGTCCGTAGAATCAATGTAAATCCCCTTCAACGACATTTGCAGGAGGTGCAACCAAGAAGGTTGTAAGGAAACGGTGAAATAGATGCATCTACGAACATCCAGCCCTGGCAAATGGCAGGTACGGAAATCTGGGTGGTATCGTGCTGTCCTATATAAGAGAGATATCGAAATGCTCCATAAATAACAGGAACATGTTTATTGAGCTAACAAAATGGCTAGAGTAAAAAAACATTGGTACAGATGGTTAATATACATAATTGATTGGTTCCAGGAGAACGTGTATCAAAATGGCGCCTAGAGCGCTACCTGGGCCCGGTCTCGTGAGCAGCAAAGCACGGCAACCAACCAACCAGTCAGGGATTTGGGTTCAACACATTCCCCGAGTAAGAAATTAATGTGCAGTTCTGCTGCTAACATGACGATTTTTGAGCGATACGGGACGAACTGTGTGAACTTTTGTAAGGTTTAGTGATAGTCATACCAGTAGTAATAGCTGCATGAAGGTTCGTTGTACCTAATATACTTAGAAAATCGTTGCGTAGCAATAATATAATTTCGAAGTGACCCGAAGATTCAATCGCATTATTTTGCATGAAGCTACAATAGGGAGAGGTTTACAGTATTCTAAAGCATACCAAACGTACTGAAGTTGGGAAGTGACGCGTCGAAACTAAATTATGATCAGACGTGTTTTTTTTACACGTATATACGTCTACGTTTGCGGGTAAAAGAAAAATGCTTATCCTCACTTAGATAATGTTTGGGAGACCCATCTAGCAGCAGTGGTTAAATAACTAGCTACTAGTGTATAACCTATATCTGAATCGGTTGCGGTGGACACACACTATTTGTAGAAGTAATACATAGAGATAATGTAGAGGTAAAACATAGACACACATTTCAGTTGCATCTGAGTATAATGCGTATTGAAATTTACTTACTTACTTCAATTGCACTTAAACGTTTAAACGGTTATGGCTGTCCAACAAGGCGCACCAGTCGCTACTTCTAACTATATGCCACTACTTTATTTTTGTGTATTTTTTCTTGTATTTTATCGTCAATTTTTGTCGCACTCCTCATAGTACGGCTTCGGTACCGGTGTAAGTGTGTAAACTATATTTCAAAAAACTAACGAAATGCAAGGAAAATACAATCTAGTTCATTAAAAACAAACCAGCCAGTTTGTATTTCGATAGTTTTTTGACATTCGGCAGTTTTTTCTTTATTTTTTTCTGACACATGCAAATTTTGTTTTTAGTTTGAAAATTTGGTGCATAAAAACACAATTAAAATCAACTTTCTTGTGAAAAAAGTGAACCATTAGGGGGAAAAGTGTCTCGCTTTTTCATGATAGAAATTGTTTTTGTGTTTTGAAGTTCCGATAAAGTTTCGTCAGTTTTTTTAGCTTGGAATCCAAGCATAAATAAAGTAGTGTCATATATGCTCTCTCTCTGCCAACCGACGCCAATTTCACACCATGCGAGTTTAAATCGTATTGAAATTTAGGAGACCTAATTTTCTGCGCAGCAATTTCAGAAGTTTAGATAAAGTTTAACGCTTAGCAGTCCATATAAAGTTTAAGCGTATATGTATATAGATGTTAAAAAACAGCTATTGATAGAGTCTTGGTGAGCCCAATAATTCCGGCGGAGCGCCTGCGTTGCGATTCCAGACAGAAGGATCTCGTGCGGCTATTGCATCTACATAGCCATCACCTACATCCAGTTCATTTGCAGATTGTCTTCATTTTAATATAGTTCGACATAATCGAGATGGTGTAGTAATAAAATGTCCGAATTTTCTTCCAAATATATTTATGACGTTACCCAATACTGAACTTTTCATTTCCTGTCAGTATAAACATACTAGCCCACTTCCGCACTAAACATTACAGCGGATGTGCCATAACACCATCTCTCTCGCGCATTGTCGACGGTGACAGCTATTGTACGCAGAGAACTGGCTGGGCCGTTCTCGCTGATTGACAATTCGTAAAGAAATGTTGAATAAAATTTTGTTCAGTTAATTTCGTGCGCTTAACGGATTCGGTAGTGCTAGTTAGTGAAAAAGATAAAAAAATATGAAAAAGTGCTTTGCCGTGTGTATGTGTTTTGTGAAAAAATAGAAAATTTTGTCGATTGAAAATTTAGAAAAAGGTATTAAGTGAAAATATAAAACAAGCTAATGCTTTGAAATACGCTTAATTATAGCGTTGATTTACGTAGAAATAGCGCTAAATTAGAACAAAAGTCATTCTTATGTGCATAGAAAATTTTATATGAAAGTTAAAGCAGAAAAAATTAAATCGGGAACGAAGGAGTGTATAGCGCACGCCAACATACAAACGAACACGTATCTACCGACGGCACCATATACGCACGAACTTATGTGAAGATGGAACTAAAAAATTTTCACAATCTTTTCTACTTGATCTATTGAAGAGCAAAAGAAAAGAAATAGAAAATAAAATAATAGCGAACTAAAATGTTGAAGCGGAAAAGATGCGCGACAAATTGATGTAAAGTGAATGTAGGAAGAAAGAGAGAAGGCAAAAAATAAATAAATGTGTTTTTTAAATGTGAATATAAAAAATATAATTAAATAAAAAAATACAGAATAAAAAATAAATTGAAGTAACCGCTTAAGCAAAGAAACATTTGCTTCAAGTGGCGCTGAAGGTATGCACCGAAATTCTATTATAAATAAGTTTTCTTCCTCTCTTTGTTATTGGTGTTTTGTCAAGTATTTTGTAGTTCTAATTGCATGTTTTTGAAATTATGCTTTGAGTTACATATTTACATATCTATATAAATAAGAGGAAAAAAATATAAATACGAAATGTCAAAGAAAATGGGCGGGAGGTGTGCGTATGTACGTACGTATGCTTGTTCGTCGATTTTTTTCGTTTTGATTTTTTGAGAGTTCGCGGCACAAGAAACTTTTTATGTATGGTTGTAGATGCGCGCCATCAAGTAATTGTACATTTTGCTCTTTGCTCTGCTCCTCCATTTGTTTGTCGACCCCCATCGTGCGTTAGCTACATAATTCGTTTTACTTTGAGAATGGATGTATGTACGTACAACTGAGTGCAACTTATTAGACACGTCCACACATTAGCTGTGTTTTTTTTTTTTTTACATTTATAGACGTTTACGCTTAAACTTTATATGGACTGCTAAGCGTCAAACTTTAAATACACTTCTGAAATTGCTGTGCATAAAATTTGTCATGCTAAATTTCAATACGCATTATACTCAGATGCAACTGAAATATGTGTATGTTTCACCTCAACACTAATTCTATGTGGTAATAGTCTAGTTAAGGGGTCGACTGCTAATACGCAACCGCCACGGTGATGCACAATTTTTTTTTGTACCAACACAACAACAACCAGATGGAAATCGCCAACTTCAACTGCAAATATCTCCGGACAGAGATAAAATCTTTCTTTTCCGCATTCGGATTATTGTTCTCGAGATTAATACGCGTCTTTTGACACCTCACTCGATATTTTTGGAAGCTTATTAGCAGTCGACCCCTCAACTAGAAAATTACCTTCTATGTTTCACCTCTAAAAATTGTGTGTATCCACTATTCAGCGCAACCGATTCAGCTATATGTTATACATTTTGGCCACCAGAGGTTTGTGTCTCCGATTTTAGGCATACCTAATACAGGGATATTTTGCGAAATGTTAAGCTGCCTTATGCGGAGGAAACCACCGCACTCAGGTTAAGTTATTACCAATATAACGATATAAAACATACTTTTCGGTTGGTATCTGAGTGGTTCAGAAATGGAATTGACCCATGTATGCAATGGCCAGGTTAATAGTCTGACCTCAACGCGATTGAGAACTTGTGGAGTGACCTTAAGAGAAGATTGGCGTCCTTTTCATCTCATAACAAGCGAGTTTATTTGGCAGAAGACAAGGGATTGGGATGGGATAGCACTCCATTGGAAGCATGCCAAAAATTATTTTAAACCATGTCCAATAGAATAGGCATAGTTATATTAAACATGAAGGAGATACTGGCGATTAAGAAAACTGTGGAGTAAGGATTTATAATTCAATGGTGTTCTTTGATTTCTAAGAAAAGTTTCATACACCTATTATTTTGACCAACCAATATTTTATTATGATACAATTGTCTTGTAAATGGATGAATTGTAATCATTTTCATATATTTAGTATAAGTAACTAAAGTTATAAAAACTACCACACAAAATTTGTTTTCATTTATAAATCTTAGAATGATAGAGAACCAAAGCTGTGTACACCTATTATTTTGTCCATGAGTGTATTTATGTTCTCAGGGAGTTTCCCGGTGAGGATTAATCAGTAATTTTCAATTGTTATTAACAGTTTATTAGTAATTTGTTGTTAAAGTACTAAGGTATAACTATCATTTTTTATCTACACACGAGCACTTTCACAAGAATTTTGTACATTACTACACTCTTTAATGTTTATAAAACCACAAGCCACTGTTTTCTTTTGCTTAAATTTACGTAATAACAATTTAATAATTTATTTACATTCCGCAATTCTATCTAATTCGCAGCTTGCTTGGTACTACCAGATGTTTTAAATAGTACCAATGAATGAAAACGGATCGCCTGGACCCTTAATGTAGGGTCTACCCAATTTTCTTCCAAACTCTTTTTTTTGGGTGCACCAAAATCATCAAAATAACAACCAAATGAAAGTTTTAAATTTCTTTTGCTTAATAAGCAGCTGTTAGCTAAAATAAAGAATACCATTTTAATGATATCTTCTGCGTTTTTTAAAATTAAATTTTGTATTATATAACTTGTAATATATGACGTTAAATCGTATCAGATGTAATAATTTACAACAGGAGTCAAAAACGTCTGGGGAAGTGTCAAACGACATGAACCTCACAACAATAATAAATAAAACAAAAGTCCAAGATCTTTTATTTTTGTATTTTCACGATTTTACCCGGGGTTGTATTTAGTAAGTATAAGTTTTAAAGTGTACATTTTTCTTTCATACAAATTATATGAAGCAAAAGTGTACATTTTAAAACTCGCATTTATCGAATCATATACAGGGTGTTGTATAATGATACAAGAAAAGTTTAATTTCGGTAACGGTCATTTTTTTCTACCCACTTTACACAATATTCTATTTCGAAAATGTATTGATAATTTTTTTTATAACCCAGCCAGCATTTTTTGAAAATTTTGATAAAAACTATTCAAATATCATAACCCAAGATGATTAAAAACGTTCAAATTTAAAAGCATTTTCTGTTCGAAAATTAACGTATCGTCGGGAGAAAAATGTACCATAAATGTGATTATTCTTGAATAATCATTTATGATTCATATTTCGAAACACTTTTTATTCATCTTTTTATCATACTTGATATTACTGGAATATTTATTTATTTATTTATTTATTTATTTGTTAGTCTACAAATTTTACAATCAATCAGACTAAATATGAATTAATGAATGAACATAAATGCGGATTACAGTGTAAAATTAACAAGCATACATAGTGAGCAAAATTATATTATAAAATATGTATATACATATATTATTGAATCAGTTGTCGGGATGGACTGTATAGTTTTACTTAATAGTTTTACCATAAATAAAACGCCAAGCATCTCCCTACGGCTCTGTAGTGAAGGCAGCTGTAAAAGTTTTAACCGGCTGCAATAGGGCGGTAGGTTCCTTGATGGATCCCAGGGCAAATGATTTAAAGCAAAGAGCAAAAATTGCTTCTGGACCGATTCCAATTTGTCGCTATGAACCTGATAACGCGGGTTCCAGATAATGGAAGCATATTCCAATATAGGTCTTACTCACGATAAAAAAAGAGTTTTAGTGACATAGGGGTCATTGAATTCCTTTGACCACCTTTTTACGAAAGCCAAAGTGCCTCTAGCCCTATTCACACACGATTCGATATGTAATTTGAAGTCCAGTTTAGGGTCCATTATAACGCCAAGATCAGTAAAGTTTGTGACTTGCTTAATGATATAATCGCCTATCATGTACCGATAGGTTTTAAAAGATTTCCTTCGCTTCCCAAGGCAGTCGGTTCTATGTACCGGAGCGACTCGGGATTTTTCCCGACCAAGGACTGTCATTTCAGTGTGACCCCATTTAATTTGTTTCGTCCCTCCCACAAATTGTCATCCTCCCAGCAGCTCCTTGCAGCAGGACTGCTACATATTCTCTTACTCCGGGAAGGTATCGAACCCAATCCGGGTCCGTCTCCTGACCCCGGTCATGAGAAATGGTTTTGCTGCATCTGCCAGAAAAGAATCTTTTCAGGACGGTCATACTCTGTTCAGTGTGTCTCGTGCAAGGGATGGTTGCATCGGATAGGTTGTTCTGGGCTTGATCCCAAAACCCGACGTCCACGTAACTTTTATAAATCTTTTGTGGCTCCTTGCTGCTCACGCCCAAGGGCGTCCCGTAGTCTACGCCTAAGCGTATCCCCACTACCTTCCAGCAGCTTCGCTGCTCAGCAAGCCACAACTAGTACCCGCTGCTGCTCGCGCCCCACGGCGCCAACAACTCAAACAGCTGATACCACTCATAACTACTACCTTCGTAGTAGAGCTGGTAGCAATGCTGAGCATCAGCCCCTGCCCCCGTCTTCTTCTCCCCCCCTCTTTTCTGGCAGCAATCGTGCAGGTCAGGGAAACAGACTCTTAGTCCCTGCCTCCGTTTGCACCGTCTGCCAGCACAGAATATATAGGTTTGCGACATCCGCTCAATGCAGCTCCTGCTTTGGGTGGTGCCACTTTCCTAGATGTTCTGGTCTCCGCGACGGCAACCCCTCGACGGGTTTCATCGCGCCATGTTGCCAGGTCGCAAACCCAAATCATCCGGGTACCCCAATGCTTGCCCAAGGGCGCCCAGTCCCAAGGCCACAACAGCAATTGCGTCCTGGCCTTCCACAACCTAGGCGTAGTCACCCCTCACATACCCCTAGAGTGGCGGCGTCACCCCTCATGCACTTCAGAATTCTGCAGTTCAACTGTAATGGACTAACTGGGAAGATTACGGAGATAGTCGATTTCATGAAGCGGCACAACATCCGCATTGCTGCGATTCAAGAGACTAAACTCACAGCAAGATCTGCATTGCAGACCTGCTCTGGTTATAATGTCCACAGGAAAGACCGCGAGAGCGGAAATGGAGGCGGCCTCGCGTTTATCATACACCACTCTGTGCAATATCATATATTTGATCCTGGCATCGACCGCAGTGACAATGTCTTAGAACGTCAAGGCCTATCTGTCCGGTCAGGCGATGCAAATCTAGAAATCATCAACATCTACATCCCTCCTGTCACCTGTTGCCCCAGTGGATACCGCCCTAATATCGAGGCCTTACTCACTGGCAACAATCGCATTATCTTAGGCGATTTCAATGCTCATCACGACCTATGGCATTCAAACTTGCGGGCGGACAGTAGGGGTGAGCTGTTGGCGGATCAAATAGACGAAACGACGTTCTGCACAATAAACGGAGACGCCCCCACACGTATGGTAGTAAGCTGTCATAGCTCGCCAGATATCTCAATCGTAAGCGCAGAACTCGTAAACTGCGTCAACTGGCAGCCGATGGTAACATTGGCATCCGACCACCTGCCCATACTTATTTCGTTCGAGCGTACCGTCGACTTCATCGTCACCGAAAAACGCACTTTCATAAACTTCAAAAAAGGAAAGTGGGAAGAATGTAAATCTGCAACAGACAGCAGCTTTGCTGTCCTCCCTATCCCGACTGATGCCCGCCAAGGGGAGCGTGCCTTCCGTAAGGTCATTGAATCCGCCTCGGCACATTTCATTCCCGCCGGGAGAATTCCCGAAATCCGGCCCCACTTCCCGGCGGAGGCCGCGAGCTTAGCGAGGGAACGCGACCTTATAAGACAGCTTGATCCAGGCGACCCCCAAATAAGGGATATAAACCAACGCATCAGATTGCTTGTGGACGAACACAAGCGGGCGAAATGGGAAGAGCACCTAAGAGGTTGTAACCTCTCTACCGGTGTAGGTAAACTTTGGTCCACCGTAAAGTCCCTATCGAATCCGACTAAGCACAAAGACAAAGTTTCCATCGCCTTTGGCGATAAGGTGCTGTCGGATGCGAAAAAATGCGCGAGCGCTTTCTGCCGACAATATATAATGCATCCTACGGTCGACAAAGATAGACGGAGAGCCAATAGACACGCACATAAACACAAACTCAGCGCGTCACCAATTACCATCACCGCTAGAGAGGTTGAGGACGCCACTGGTCGCGCTAAACCATCCAAAGCAGTGGGCCCAGACGGCATAGCCACGCCGATGCTTAAAAACCTAGGGAAAGAGGGTTTCAAATATTTAGCGCATGTCTTCAACCTGTCTCTTTCCACCTTTGTCATACCCGAGAAATGGAAAATGGCCAAGGTGGTCCCGCTACTAAAGCCTGGGAAACCAGCTAACGTAGGTGAGTCATATCGTCCGATATCTCTCCTATCGCCAGTGGCAAAGACGCTTGAAGCCATTTTGCTCCCTTATTTCCAAGCACATTTGCAGCTAGCCCTTCATCAGCATGGCTTCAGAAAACTCCATAGCACTACCTCCGCGCTAAATGTCATTAGCACCCAGATAAATTGCGATTTGAATCAATATCCCCACCATAGAACAGTACTCGTAGCGTTAGACCTATGAAAAGCTTTTGATACGGTCAACCATGGCTCGTTACTGCAAGACCTGGAAGGGTCCACCCTTCCCCCATGTCTTAAAAGGTGGACCGCAAATTATCTGGGTGGTCGGCAGGCATCGGTGCAATTCAGAAACGAAACATCAAAACAAAGGAGAATTAAACAAGGGGTGCCACAGGGTGGTGTCCTATCCCCGCTTTTGTTTAATTTCTACATATCTAAGCTACCTTCACCACCGGAAGGAGTCACAATCGTTTCCTACGCCGATGACTGCACAATAATGGCCACAGGCCCAGGCCCAAAGATCGATGAGCTATGCAATAAAATAAACGGCTATCTCCCTGATCTCTCCAGTTTTTTCGCCTCGCGAAACCTGGCATTGTCACCGACTAAATCTTCCGCGACCTTGTTTACAACATGGACGCCCCAAATGTCGACCATATTGAACATCCACGTCGATGGCACTACGCTACCGACTGTCCTACGCCCCAAAATCTTGGGTGTGACGTTTGATCAGGATCTACATTTTGGTGCGCACGCAACTGCAATTGTTCCAAGAATTCAGAGCCGTAATAAAATCCTCAAATCCCTTGTTGGCAGTACCTGGGGAAAAGATAAAGAAACGCTCTTGACCACATACAAAGCAATCAGCCAGCCGATTACGTGCTACGCGTCACCCATATGGTCGCCAAGCCTAAAAACCACCCACTGGAAGAAACTACAGGCCTGCCAAAATACTGCTCTCAGAATCGCCACGGGCTGTCTTCTTATGTCCCCAGAACACCATCTGCATAATGAGGCGAAAATACTCCCCATCAGGGAGAGAAATGAGATGCTGACCAAACAGTTTCTGTTGAATACCCAGAAACCTGGGCATCCCAACAGACATCTGATTGACGAACCAGCACCGCCTAGGGGCCTAAGGAGTCATCTCCGTAAGCATTTTGAGGAAATACGGCACCTGAGAACCCAGCCGTATGAAGCGGAAAAACACAAGCAGGTCCTTGGTGAACTCCATAGACAGGCGTCGGACCTTTATGTCGGGAATTGCCCGGTGAATCCAGTACTTGAAGAAAAATATCCAGAACTCGCAGAAGAGGAACGCATACTCCCCAGGGAAACGCGTGTCACTCTTGCTCAACTTCGTTCTGGATACTGTAACAGGTTAAACTCTTACCTATCCAGAATCAACCCCGACATACAAAATGTATGCCCTGCTTGCAATGTGTCCCCACATGACACCAACCATCTCTTTAATTGTAATGTGGAACCAACGCCTCTAACACCCCTTTCCTTATGGTCCACCCCTGTTGAAACAGCAAGTTTCCTTGGACTCCCGTTAGAGGATATTGATGACAATTTGTGATCGGTCGCGGCTATTAGGTGGGGCGAGCATTGCTACAACAACAACAACAACAAAAGATTTCCTCGTAAAACACATACAGACCAATTCTAAATATTCTCGCGGAATTTTGTTCTCGCGGATTTTTTTATTCCCGCGGAAAAATTCCTCCAATTCTGTTCTAGGGAGAACAATAATTGGGGAATAGGAATTTCGAATTTTCGAAGTCAGCTGTTTTGTCAATTGAAATTTCGTTGCACATTTCTTATTTTGTTTACAAAATTGAAAAGTTTAATTATTGTTGCAAATTTGTTGGAAATTAAGAAATAAAATATAAACAATGCACAGTATTTATTGCATTTCATGTGGTATTCACTGAAATGAGTAATGAATTGGTGCCACAGCAACATCAACAGCGGAACATAAGAAGACCGGCGGGATAACACAAATCCGCCGGAGTTGCCTGCATTCATTCTGCAAAGCAATTTTCTGGCGGCCAAGTCGAGTTGAGTTCGCCTTTCGCCATATGCCAAAATCTATTTAAGCCTTCTTAAAAAGTCCTTGCGCAATTTCTGGATGGCTGCATCAAATATATAAAGAGCTCTTCCGTTGCTGATGATATATTTTTCGGCTTAAAATAAAGAATATTGTGGTTGTAGTTGTTGTTGTATTAACAGTGAGAATATTGTGGTAGAATATAAATACATCTTTTAGCACAAATTTGTACAAATAAGTGTTCTTTCTTAAAATAACCAATTTCCTTTAACTATTTTGATTCATTCCCTTTAATTTAACAAGTGAAAAAACTCCTATGAAATGGCAGAGAAATCTCCCTCTCCCTCACATTCATAATACCTACTTTTCTCCCATAACCGGTTTCCGCTTTTTCGAACATTGTTCAGAATAGGAGGAAAGGGAGAAGTGAAAAAACTCACAAGGAATTTTTATTTAGAATACGAGGAATGGGAGAAGGGAGAAAACTCGCACGGAATTTTCGTTTAGAATTGGGCTGATAAACTTGCACTTCGGTAAATTTAGTGACATGACGTTCACGTCACACCACTCAACCAGATTATTCAGATCCAATTGAAGAAGTGCCCTATCTTCAGGTGAGCGAATGGGCATAACACTTTGACATCGTCAGCGTACATCAGCGGTATTGTACTTTACTTCTTTTGGAATAACATTTGATTACTTTTCACAGTCATTTTTTGATCACATTTAAGAACAATTTTCAATCATATTATATGATGGCTTGGAATCATTTGTGAATAAGATTGTGATTCATTTTAGCATCATATTTAATACACAACTAAATACTATATAAAGATCATATTTCATCAGGGGGTGAAAGCATCTGGAAGCTCGGAAGTAAGCTTTTTGAACCACAGGTAGTAATTAACTTGACCGTTGTACACACACACGACTACAACATCCAACATCATCTATGATCATCTTAGATCATGGTACCGATGTCACTTTAACCCTTAAATGCATGAGGTCATCCCCAAATATGGAGACCCAGTTTCACCCATGTAAAACAACCCGCTGAACACGAAATGGATCACCATTAAAAAAAAAAAGAGCCGTTTTCCGAAAAAAGTGGAATATGTGCTTTTTTTATTTGTACCTTATATGGTACGCTATGCATTGTGAGTGAAAAATGGTGAATACTTTTTATAGGCAAATTATATTTCAGTGTATTCAAATCAAAGGAAATACGTGTACATATTTACATAAATAAAGTCAATTATTGAAACTACTTTTAAATATATGATTCGTATAATTATTATTATTTTTATTTTTTATGATAAGCAACAAAACATTTACGTTTATCATTCAGTCAGAGATGTACGTTACACTTTTCACATTTGAATATTGATCTATTATTCACGTTCTTATCACCAATATTACACGTCTCGTTTGTGCATCTTCAACTACGGGATAATGATGGATGCCGTCGAAACGTAAATTTTTTGGGGGTCTCCGTTCATCTTGCGCACGAGAGGCTTTGGTTTGTTCCCATATTCGTCAGCATGTAAGATATTTCCAGACGGAACGCCTTTTGAGTCATTGGAGTACTAGGATTTGGTCTTTTAAAAATTAGGCAAGCATTTGCCATGCATATATCCAATAGGTGATAAAATATTCTAAGATACCCTTTTCGGCTTTCAACACAATTTTTAAGCGACCAAGGTGGGAATCCATAAGACTCACACCTCCCATATGCATATCGTACTCTTTAATTATTTGGGGGCAAGAGATATTAATCACTTTCTTCTCTTTCTTATCCCACCACTATATATTCTGACCTAGAACATTAACAGTATGTGGATTTAACACCGGTTTCATCCCAACGAAAATGGAAACAAGGTTAACTACCCGATTATCCTTCCCTGATATATATATTATTGGTATACCATGTATTGTGTTTAAGAACTCTGCTGATACTCCTCGATTCATTTTCATCATATTCTTTGTCTCTGAAAATTTGCAATTTTTGATCCTATTTCGGTTGATGGTCCCAATACTGTGTATACCTTGGGTTGGTAAATAAATCAATAACGGTATTGAGGTATAATAATTACCTAGTAAACGATATAATTTTGGAAACGGGGAACCCCACAAGTCATGCGTACAACAATATTAGCCGAGCCCTTCAAATCTGGTTCTCCAGATAGTAAACAATGAGTTTCGCCAGTATAAATTTCAAATTTGTATATAAAACCAGATACGTCACAAAGGGCAAGGAGCTTGAACCCCCATTTCTTGGGTTTGTTGTGGAGATATTGCTTCATAAAATGACGTTGACATCGTCATCGTTCATTTTTTTTAATGAATCACTAATCGAATCTTCATCCAACAATTCATAGTCGGTTTCCGCTTGTTTTCTAATTCGCTTTGGTCCTGGTGTTTCATCCATTAGATCATCGAATGCATCTTCGGGCTCATCTTCATCAAAAGACACGTTTCCGTTTTTGGGTATATCTGATCCTACCTGATCTTCGAAATCATCACATAGCATATTTGCCACTTCATCGGCATTATACCTCTTTCCTCCAATTATATGTTCATTCTTGACTGAAATAAAAGTACTTACAAAGTGTAATTTTTTATTTGGCTTATATGCATGAAGTACCATATATGGTACATATGCAAATAAGCCAATAAACTATAAATACCGTTAAATTTGATTACATTTCATTTTAATTCGCTAAAATAGACACTAATGTTCTAACCTGGTATATTTATTTAACACAAAATAACACAAAATATATTTTATTGAGGTATAAAATTCCCACTTTGATTTTGTTGCAAAATTCACGTCCCTTTGCACCTCTGCTCCCCGACAACTAATTATAAATTTCTGAAGGCTGTGATAATATTTACAAAAAAGTTAGATTTTTTAGTTCCAATCAAGGCTAAATAAAAATGTAGTACATATTAATTTGAAGGAGATATGATGAAGTAAAAGGGCGTACCTTATATGGTACGCTATGCATTTAAGGGTTAAAAGTCACGATTTTACTTTGTCTCATATCATTCTTTAAATATAACAAGATGTTTTCGACAATCATAGCTCATGGAGGATGTTGAAGCCGGGTCCAGGCGTGTCGATCAAGCTTAACTTACCAGCGGTTAAACAGCTTACAACTTCCGTACATCGGTTCCATCTAGTATGTCTTTTCTGGGAAGCCGCATCTAGAGAAATCCTAGAAGACATCTTAGGTTAGCAGCAGCACTGATATTACTTTTAGTCTTGAATATGTGTTGTATATTTGTAATTTTTTTGGATTTTATGATTGAAAAATTGTGAGCTAATGAAGAAAAATCAAATTTTCAATGAGAAGTATTGTTTTAACAAGTAAAAAATTCATCATTTATTCAAGAAAAGTAGTCTGCAAATATTAAGAGAGTTGATTGAAAAATGATTTAGAATTTTGATCACCGAAGTTAAAGAAATTAAATTCAAAAATGATTCCAAATTGTGATTGAAAAATTGTTCTCAGTTATTGATCATCAAAAGCAAACCAGTTTTATTATTCTCTATGTTCATTTTTATAAAATCTTAAAATTTATTCATCAAAGTTATTAAAAAATTATTTCAAAAAGTGATCGAAAAATGATTTTCAGTTTTTGATCATTAAAAGTATGCTTATTTTATTATTTATTTTGTTCAACTGTATGAAAACTCAGTATTTATTCGCAAGGAGTAGTCAAATTGTATTGATATGAAGGAAAGTTCAAAAATTTATCATCTAAATGCTGTGTTGGAAGTAACCAAATGAAATTTATTTTCGTAGTTTCGTATTTCGCTATTTTATTTTCTCCTTTGCCATTTAACGTTAATTTTATTGAAAAACGAAACAAAAATGAGATTTTGACTTCCTTTATATTAGGTCGGTTGAATGTTTGTCCGCTTTTCATACAAATCTTGCAATCGATTTTTAAGTAACTTCTGATTGAGCTACAACCGTGAAACTTTACACATAGATTAGAACACCGTGACAATGCAACAAAAGGAAAAAAATCCGATAGGTGGCGCACGGATCGAAATACTTAGATAAGAATTTAAAATTTTTCAAACCAGCTTTTAGGTAACTTCTCGATGAGCTAGAGACTTGAAATTTCAAACTTAACTCAGAGGTCGACGACAGCCGATAACACGATACCAAAAGATTGGCTAGGGGGCGCGCGGGATGAGATTTAGAAAAATCGTACGAAACGGAGGAAATTTTAGGATTGATTTTTATGTAAGCTCTCATTGAGCTACAACTGTTAAACTTCACAGATAGGATAAGACGCCGAGAAAATTTAAGAAAAGGAGAACAAAATTCCATTAGGTGGCGCACGGATCGAAATATTTAGATAAGAATTTGGAAATTGGTTTTTTTGAGATCGATTTTAAAGTAACCTCTCATTGAGCTACAAACATATATTTTTACTTCTCATAAATATTTTTGCAATTTCTATGTCAAAATTTAAAAATCAAAGTTTAGCAAGAATATGTCTTTATATAAGGAGACTTTTTCGCTAATTTTTGTGCATTTATATAAAGGAAGTGCTTTAAATTTGTTTATTTTATTTTTATTTTGTTTATTGATAACAAGTACTTTTAAGGGTCGGTATTTCAATCTCAAAAATTAGTGTCCTTGCGGTTGAATAGTTAGAATAACTGCTTTGTATCTACATTTGGTTTATTTATTTTGTGGACTGCATAGCTAAGCCTGTGTGGAAAAACGCCCTGTTGTTGTTTTAGCTATGAAGACACTCCCCGATGTTTTTGGTCGATGTTGATGATCCTTTGCCGAATATAGATTCAGTAATTTTCGGTAACAAGTAACCTTAAGGTACTACCACGACCATCTCGGGAATTCAGCATAACCACATTAAACCTTCTAATGAGGTGCAGTACCTTTGAAGCTATAAATATTTGTATTGCCCTTACTAACCCCCTGAGTCGCAATATCACCATGTCTCGGCTGTCAGTTTGAAGACGTCCATCTATAAAAATGTTTGAGAAAACTATCGCAGAATCTTTTTCAAAAAAAAAAAAAAAAAAAAAATTTCGAAACTCGGTTAAAGGACGCTCTGTACCCACATTCCTAAATTAACCTACGGCTAGATTCAGTAAGTGTGAGCGTTCCTTAATAGTTTGGTGAGATGGGCGTTTACCCCATATTTGCCGATGTATCTACAAGCTGAATGCCAGTTGGAATCATGTCTCCATGTGCATGTAAGGTAACATTTGAAATGAAAAAAAAAACCGCGTCTCATTTATCTATTTTTAAGTGTAGCCAATTATATGCACTCCGCTGTACGTTGGTATAAGTTTTTTATGCATATGGACTTCGTTAAAATACCCACCAAAAAGTTGCCTCTTAAAGGCACTAAACAACCTTTCCATATTCTAATGGTTTTCAATTTTAATTATAAAAACGAAGAAAATCACTGATAAAATATGGCAGAATTTTGCTGCTTCGTATTCACCACTGTACAGTCTGCGATCAATTGTTGTGTTTACATTTTTTTCGAGTACATACTAGCATCCTTTTGGTTATTTATACGACAGCGTGACAATGCTAATACGCGTCCAAAAATATCAAGACAGGTGTAAAAAGACTCTTATTGACCTAGACAACAGTAAACCGAGAGAGGGGGGGGGGGGGAGTTATAGCTCGTTCAAAAGAAAAACCGGAAACCGGATGTGGGATCCATAGTATTTTTGCGCAGAACACCTTTCCGCTTAGAAAAAAATTATTCGTGGTGGGTCCAACACCGGTTTGGAGACCAAAACTATATCTGCAAAAAACACTTACGTACACAATTTTTTTTTTTTTGGGTACAACAAATTTATCAATATAACAAAAACCACATGAAGATTTTCAATTTCTTTTCAAAATACATATCTCTTAACAGACCCAAAATATTTAACCTCCGCTTTCGGATTCGCGATCATGTATCCAAAACGCGTCTTTTGATACCCCTCTTGATATATTTGGGCATGTATTAAGAGTGTCATGCTGTCATATAGAATTACCATTCTTTACTTCATTGCTAACTAAAGTAAAGCTGGGTTTATCGGTTAATGCGATAAGCAGCGCCTATAATATCTTACAACATTTTTTGTTGGTTACTTATCCATGTAATGTATGTTCGCATGGGGATGTATTTACCTAAATACATTTATGAATGTCTATTTACTTATGAACAATGTAGATATGCGTGTTTTGGACGAATAAATTCTGATAACGCGCCTTGGCAGATCCATGCGGATAACTGCTTTCAAACTGATTTTTTTCCTGCGTGTATTTCCCCTATATAATCGGGAATATCAGCAGTAGTTGTGCTTTTATAATGGCACTAGCAGTGCGTTTATAATGGGAATAGACCCTTTAGAAATGAAAAAGTTTGACAAGTTATATAGAGATATGACCTCCTATCGTTATCATATTTATACTTTGCCAATCGATATCGATACTTTGAATAAGATAGATTCAAACTGTTATTTTATTTACTTGCCTGTCCGTTCCAATAGTGCCAATAATTTTTTTTCAGACATATATTTTTACCACTTTCATTTGTGGTTCCCAACATCCCTCGCAACAAGCTTGGTCGTAAAATGCAGCGCCACGCCCATTTTCAACATTTTATATTTGCTTTGCAATGACAATAGAAGTTTTGTATGAGATACATACATATAAATATAATGGATTTTGAAAAATTTTTTTTTCAGAAAAACATCGTTAGCTTTCGTGAGCTTCTGTTGAAAGCTAAAATTTCTAGTTCTAAAAACGATGCTCAAATGACGAAACCCGTCTTATGGCAGCAATTGGTTTTATGGGATTTGTATGTAAGACCGATCTGTATAATTATTTTATACAAAAATCCATGTCATGTACATAAGCTTTTATTTGATAAGCTGAGGAAGATATGAAAAAAAACTGAAAAAAAAATTGGTGACATGGAGGATATAAGATTCAAATATACCCGACACCAAAATAATCTTTCTCCAAATTCCAACAAGATTTCTGGAAAATTGAGGGTATAATTTTCGTGCAAACATAGAGACGGGCATGGCTAAATCAACTCAGATCGTCATCCTTATTGTTTCGGTATGTTTAATAGTTGGTCTTTATCGTCTCCTTCAAGGGCTTAAAAATTTGAGATTTATATGATAATTTTATATTCCATTTCAGTATCTTGAAAAGTATAATCAGGTAAAGAACAAGTTTGTAAAAAAAATACCAAAATCAAATCCCGGGGCAAGATAGTAACATCTCCGTAGACACTTCATACATAAAAAAAATAAATAAATGTAAGGCGCGATAATCTCCGAAGAGATCTAAGGCCGAACTTCTCTTCCAATTTGCGTCGTGCTCCTTGGCTCCGTGGTGTGATGGTAGCGTGCTCCGCCTACCACACCGTATGCCCTGGGTTCACACCCGGGCAAAGCAACATCAAAATTTTAGAAATCAGGTTTTTCAATTAGAAGAAAATTTTCCAAGCGGGGTCGCCCCTCGGCAGTGTTTGGCAAGCGCTCCGGGTGTATTTCTGCCATGAAAAGCTCTCAGTGAAAACTCATCTGCCTTGCAGATGCCGTTCGGAGTCGTCATAAAACAAGGTCCCGTCCGGCCAATTTGTAGGGAAAATCAAGAGGAGCACGGTGCCTTATATTTATTTATTTATGTATGAATGGCTTGGATTTTCTGATTTCAGCAATTAACGCGTGTCTTCACATTACAATCAAACTTGTGATACATATATCGATAATTTAATCAAGCATATTTATTCTAATAATCGACTAAAGACATTTGCGAAACTAGTATCGAATCGATACTTTCAAATCGATATCCCTAATCTCAATGCAACTGTCAACTGGAGAAACGGAAGAATCGAATTGACGCAAAAAGAGCTGTTCATTTTCTTCACACCACATTTCGCTTTGCTAGAGCGAGCAGAATGCTGCATACAGGCTACTTTCATAGCGGTTTGTCTCACAAAATACAACACATACATACTGACAGGTTTTTGTTATTTTGTTACGCATTTCTCTTATGTAAGAAGAGAACAGCTGATGCTGCGCTCGCCCTGGTTTTGTTATTGCTCTGCCATTAGTGTACTCTGTTTAACGGCTGCTTAAAAAATAACAATAACAAAATTTTCTGTTTTATTTTGTTCTTGCATGTGGGTTTTCAAAATCAAAACAATCCAAAACTTTTTGAAACTTTATTGCGCGGTCAACGTCAACAGCAGCAGAGATTTGGTTGCGTAAAATAATGAAAGAGCGGAAGGAATGGCGCTAGTGAAGGAAAGAAGATTAAATGGAGGTTTTTCTTTTACTAATCGTATTTTGTTTTGTTTTCGTATTGTTGTGTTTTTCTTCATTCTGCATTTTGTCCGCCCTTATTTACGTGCGAAATGCAAGTAGCGTGCATACTTGCTATATATAAATGTGTGTTTGTATGTTTGCATGCTAATTATGAGGAGAAAGTGGCTAATATAAAAACAAACCGACGCACCTTGGCACTTATTTGTTTACCACCACCGACCGACGTGTTTGCATATAAACAAAGAGCATGCATAAGTTTTTGTTAAAACATATCAAAACTAATTTATAAAATGCACGCTTGATTGGAAGCGTCCCAATTCCGTCAAATTCGTTTCAGCATTATGCAGATTTTTTATAGAGGCATGGAATTAATTTGATACACTAAAACACTCGGGAATATTTGGTGCACCCGCTTTATAAAAAAAAATTGCAGATATGTACAATGAAAAAAAAGAAAAAGAAATTGCTTTTAATATCATTTTGATAAATTTTTTAAGCTTAGATGATCACAAAATATGTATCAAGACTTCCTCGACCTTGTCAACATCTTCCTGTAGCGATAAAGACACTCCCGGAAGGTATTGGAGAGTATTAATCATGTTGATGGGCCTTTGTAGGATATAGACACGTTAAACCTAAAAAATTGAGGTTAAGTGGAACTGGCGGGCCCGTGAGGACCTCACAAAGCCTTAATTGCTGCTAGGCTGTCAATGTAAACATTGTCGCGGCTACAACTGCCGCCTGAGAAACACTCAAGTAATCTGTCAGCTTGAAATATCTGTTTATTTCCGGAATTGCACAGTAATCGCAGACTCTATTGTTGTTGTTGTTGTTGTTGTAGCAGTGCTTCGCCCCACCTAACAGACGCGACCGATCACAAACTGTCATCAATATCCTCTAACGGGAGTCCAAGGAAACTTGCTGTTTCAACAGGGGTGGACCATAGGGAAAGGCGTGTTAGAGGCGTTGGTTCCACATTACAATTAAAGAGATGGTTGGTGTCATGTGGGGACACATTGCAAGCGGGGCATACATTTTGTATGTCGGGGTTGATTCTGGATAGGTAAGAGTTTAACCTGTTACAGTATCCAGAACGAAGTTGAGCCAGAGTGACACGCGTTTCCCTGGGAGTATGCGTTCCTCTTCCGCAAGTTTTGGATACTTTACTTTGAGTACTGGGTTCACCGGGCAATTCCCGGCATAAAGGTCCGACGCCTGTTTGTGGAGTTCACCAAGGACCTGCTTGTGTTTTTTCGCTTCATACGGCTGTGTTCTCAGATGCCGTATTTCCTCAAAATGCTTACGGAGATGACTCCTTAAGCCCCTAGGCGGTGCTGGCTCGTCAATCAGATGTCTGTTGGGATGCCCAGGTTTCTGGGTATTCAACAGGAACTGTTTGGTCAGCATCTCGTTTCTTTCCCTGATGGGGAGTATTCTCGCCTCATTATGTAGATGGTGTTGTGGGGACATAAGAAGACAGCCCGTGGCAATTCTGAGAGCAGTATTTTGGCAGGCCTGTAGCTTCTTCCAGTGGGTGATTTTTAGGCTTGGCGACCATATGGGTGACGCGTAGCACGTAATCGGCTGGCTAATTGCTTTGTATGTAGTCATGAGCGTTTCTTTATCTTTTCCCCAGGTACGCCAGCAAGGGATTTGAGGATTTTGTTACGGATCTCAATTCTCGGAACAATTGCGGCTGCGTGCTCACCAAAATGTAGATCCTGATCAAACGTCACACCCAAGATTTTGGGGTGTAGGACAGTCGGTAGCGTAGAGCCATCGACGTGGATGTTCAAAATGGTCGACATTTGGGGACGTCCATGTTGTAAATAAGGTCGCGGAAGATTTAGTCGGTGATAATGCCAGGTTTCGCGAGGCGAAAAAACTGGAGAGATCAGGGAGGTAGCCGTTTATTTTATTGCATAGCTCATCGATCTGTGGGCCTGGGCCTGTGGCCATTACTGTGCAGTCATCGGCGTAGGAAACGATTGTGACTCCTTCCGGTGGTGAAGGTAGCTTAGATATGTAGAAATTAAACAAAAGTGGGGATAGGACACCACCCTGTGGCACCCCTTGTTTAATTCTCCTTGGCTTTGATGTTTCGTTTCTAAATAGCACCGATGCCTGCCGACCACCCAGATAATTTGCGGTCCACCTTTTAAGACATGGGGGAAGGGTAGACCCTTCCAGGTCTTGCAGTAACGAGCCATGGTTGACCGTATCAAAAGCTTTTGATAGATCTAGCGCTACGAGTACTGTTCTATGGTGGGGGTTTTGATTTAAACCGCAATTTATCTGGGTGCTAATGGCATTTAGCGCGGAGGTAGTGCTATGGAGTTTTCTGAAGCCATGCTGATGGGAGGCTAGTTGCAAATTTGCTTGGAAATAAGGGAACAAAATGGCTTCGAGCGTCTTTGCTACTGGCGATAGGAGAGATATCGGACGATACGACTCTCCTATGTTAGCTGGTTTACCAGGCTTTAGTAGCGGGACCACCTTGGCCATTCTCCATTTCTCGGGTATGACAAAGGTGGAAAGAGACAGGTTGAAGACCTGCGCTAAATATTTGAAACCCTCTTTCCCTAGGCTTTTAAGCATCGGCATGGCTATGCCGTCTGGGCCCACTGCTTTGGATGGTTTAGCGCGACCAATGGCGTCCTCAACCTCTTTAGCGGTGATGGTGATTGGTGACGCGCTGAATTTGTGTTTATGTGTGTGTCTGTTGGCCCTCCGTCTAACTTCATCGACCGTAGAATGCATTATATATTGTCGGCAGAAAGCGCTCGCGCATTTTTTCGCATCCGACAGCACTTTGTCGCCAAAGGCGATGGAAACTTTGTCTTTGTGCTTAGTCGGATTCGATAGGGACTTTACGGTGGACCAAAGTTTACCCACACCGGTAGAGAGGTTACAACCTCTTAGGTGCTCCTCCCATTTCGCCCGCTTGTATTCATCCACAAGCAATCTGATGCGTTGGTTTATATCCCTTATTTGGGGGTCGCCTGGATCAAGCTGCCTTATAAGGTCACGTTCTCTCGCTAAGTTTGCGGCCTCCGCCGGGAAGTGGGGGCGGATTTCGGGAATTCTCCCGGCGGGAATGAAACGTGCCGAGGCGGATTCAATGACCTTGCGGAAGGCACGCTCCCCTTGGCGGGCATCAGTCGGGATAGGGAGGGCAGCAAAGAGGTTGTCTGTAAAGGATTTATATTCTTCCCACTTTCCTTTTTTAAAGTTTATGAAAGTGCGTTTTTCGGTGACGATGAAGTCGGCGGTACACTCGAGCGAAACAAGTATAGGCAGGTGGTCGGATGCTAATGATACCATCGGCTGCCAGTTGACGCAGTTTACGAGTTCTGCGCTCACGATTGAGATATCTGGCGAACTGTGACAGCTTCCTACCATACGTGTGGGGGCGTCTCCGTTTATTGTGCAGAACGTCGTTTCTTCTATTTGATCCGCCAACATCTCGCCCCTACTGTCCGCCCGCAAATTTGAATGCCATAGATCATGATGGGCATTGAAGTCGCCTAAAATAATGCGATTGTTTCCAGTGAGTAAGGCTCTGATATTAGGGCGGTATCCACCGGGGCAACAGGTGGCAGGGGGGATGTAGATGTTGATGATTTCTAGGTTTGCATCGCCTGACCGGACAGATAGGCCTTGACGTTCTAAGACGTTGTCCCTGCGGTCGATGCCAGGATCAAATATGTGATATTGCACAGAGTTGTGTATTATAAACGCGAGGCCGCCTCCATTTCCGCTCTCGCGATCTTTTCTGTGGACATTATACCCAGAGCAGATCTGCAATGCAGATCGTGCTGTGAGTTTAGTCTCTTGAATCGCAGCAATGCGGATGTTGTGCTGCTTCATGAAATTGACTATCTCCGTAATCTTCCCAGTTAGTCCATTACAGTTTAACTGCAGAATTCTGAAGTGCATGAGGGGAGACGTCGCCACTCTGGGGGTAAGTGACGGGTGACTACGCCTGGGTTGAGGAAGGCCAGGACGCAATTGCTGTTGTGGCCCTGGGACTGGGCGTCCTTTGGCAAGCATTGGGGTACCCGGATGATTTGGGTTTACGACCTGGCAACATGGCGCGATGAAACCCGTCGAGGGGTTGCCGTCGCGGAGACCAGAACATCTAGGATAGTGGCACCACCCAAGGCAGGAGCTGCATTGGGCGGATGTCGCAAACATATATATTCTGTGCTGGCAAACGGTGCAAACGGAGGTAGGGACTAAGAGTCTGGTTCCCTGACCTACACGATTGCTGCCGGAAAAGAGGGGGGAGAAGACGGGGGCAGGGGCTGTTGCTCAGCATTGCTTCCGACTACTACGAAGATTGTAGTTATGAGTGGTGGCAGCTGTTTGAGTTGTTGGCGCCGTAAGGCGCGAGCAGCAGCGGGTACTTGTTGTGGCTTGCTGAGCAGCAGGGCTGCTGGAAGGTAATGGGGGGGGGGGGGGGGGGGGGGGGGGGTGGCGCTTAGACGTAGACTACGGGCGCCCTTAGGCGTGAACAGCAAGGAGCCACAAAAGATTTATAAAAGTTACGTGGACGTCGGGTTTTGGGATCAAGCCCAGAACAACCTGTCCGATGCGACCATCCCTTACACGAGACACACTGAACAGAGTATGACCGTCCTAAAAATATTCTTTTCCGGCAGATGCAGCAAAACCATTTCTCAGGACCGGGGTCAGGAGACGGACCCGGATTGGATTCGATACCTTCCCGGAGCAAGAGAATATGGAGCAGTCCTGCTGCAAGGAGCTGCTGGGAGGATGACAATTTGTGGGAGGGACGAAACAAATTAAATGGGGTTACACTGAAATGACAGTCCTTGGTCGGGAAAAATCCCGAGTCGCTCCGGCACATAGAACCGACTGCCTTGGGAAGCGTCGCAGACTCTATTCTTCCATTACTTTGGAACCAAGAAGCAGTTCACATTGATTTCATGATTTTCATTGTCCCATAACTTGAATATGGAACCTTTCATATGGTAGACCAACACACCATCTCTATAGCAAGGCGTCAATCCAATCCATTCCAGAACATAGAATCATCCTTAGTGAGAACTAACTCTATCAACGAATAATCTCTTCATCCCAACTGAGAATTATCATAGAATGCCGAATGTTTGCCAGCTGCAGCAAGGTTAACTACAACGGTTTTATTAACTTAACGTCGTTACCTTCCCTAATCCACTTATGGCCGACACGAGGAACGAGGGTTTCGCAAAATCATCGACAGGTAGCACAGCACAAACTGGTGAAATTTAAATAATAATACCTGCATCTCCACCTTGTAGTGATAAAGAGTTTTATTGTCGTTGTCCCTTGCCGGAAATTGATACGGCAGGCTCCGGAAGCTAGCCTTTAATGGTACTACCGCGACTATCTAATTTTTGGTGATTCGGTGGACGATTAGTTTACTTATAGTTTTATTATTTGTTATTGGTGGACTGTCATATGTTTGTTTTATATGTTTGTTCTCGTAAAAGAACAGAAGTTGCTAAGCACATGTCACATCTTTCTATGTACTTATTGGAGCGAGCACTTGGGCTCTGAGGTATTAACTGCGTGTTGAGCCACATCATTTGGCGTGGAAAACCCCGCTGCTTTACCGTTTATGTATTTATTCGGGGCGAGCACTTCGGCTCTAAAGCATTGGCTGTGTTTTGATATGACCACGTTGAATTGTCTAGGCCATTCCGCCCTCTTATTCCGTGAGGATCTTAGGTATAGACCGTAAGCAAAACAAAGAAAGTGGTCATCAGAAACATGTATCTAAAGAAGTGCTTCTCGTATCTGATAATCCAGCTAATCAAGGAACACATGTTGACCGATTAGTAATTTTTCTATATTATTGAAGTTGATGCTCATATACATAAAGTCAAATGGCCTAATATTTTAGTCTATATACACTTAAAACCATGACTAATAATATCATAAATTATAGATACTTAACTACAAAATTTTTGCAAATTTTTGCTAACAGCCCTACGACCATAAAGTAAAATTTGACACTTTGACGTAGATGACTCGTAAAACTGTACCGATCCCTTATGCAATTGCTTACAAAATCAACTCGCCTAATCCAATCGCTGCCTCTTATCCTTTGTTTATTGTTTTATTGTCTTTAGTGTTGGTAGGCAAATACGTACCTGCGCGATAATCTTTGCTTTGTTTTTCAACGATTGTTTACTCACTTAAAGTGTTTAAGGTCTACTTTTGAAGAACTTTGAGAAGATGACCTTTTCGGGAATATCTAAACCAAGTTAATAGTATTAAAAATTAAGTATTTTTTGTATGCAAAACTCTGAGCGAACATTTTGCTACAAACATTCATTATTTGTCTTTTTATTGTGCAGTGAAATTGAAACAAAAACGTTTTTTTGTCTTTATAGTTTTGTTTGTTTATTTGTTAACACATAACTTTATTTTATACATATATTCTGATCTTCGTATTTTACTACACATAACTATACAGTTATGCTCACAAAAATAGCAGCACCAGCCTTGAAGTGATCGAAACAGTTTTTAGAACTATTGTGCAATTATATTCTGCATTTAAGACAAGTACTTGTAAGTAATCATATTGTAACGAATTTACTGTAATTGCCCTTATTTGCAATCTTCTGCTAACGTTCGTATCGCTAACTGTTGAATAAATAACTCCAATATTGAATAATGGAAAAATGGCCTTTATTAAAGTACTTCACAATTACACTTATACTTTGTAACTAGCTTGCTTAATAACCAAGCTGATTGATAGCTCAAATGAAACTAATCTCTCGCCTCCACTGTTGTCACCCTTTAATCCTGTCCGACCTCCTCGTTGCATATTCCTAGGCTTTTCTAATTCCAGAACTTACTAGTTAGTTATAAATTTCTCACCTACAACTACAGATGTATAATTTTTATAGCTTCTCTCATACCTCATGCGCTTGTATGTGTGAGCGGCACTTCCACAATCACAATTGCATACCTTTAGGAGCATTTGAGATAAGATATCTGCATGTGCTTGTGCGTTGCTCTCAGCTGCGTGTACCTACATATGTGTAGACATAATGATTGATTCGTTTATGTAGATACATAATGGTTGATTTATGGATGTGCATGCAAGGCGCTGCTTAGCATCGGCTCAGAGATGGCAGCACCCCTTAGTTTTGCTAATATTCGTAACAATATAGCCGGTTTTTATTTCTACAATATATCCAGCATTTACTCAGAAACTCGAGTAGGCGGAAATACTCGCTTTTTATGCAACAGGCCCATTATTGCCGTGAAGAAACCAATGCTTTTACGCAACAGCATGGCAATCCCTTCCGCATCTACTGCTTTAGATGGTACCATCTGATGATGGTGATGGGAGATGCACTGCTAGGTTTGTCAATCGAGCAATGCATTACTTATTGCCTGTAGAAAGTGGTTGCTCATTGGCGATGGATATTTGGTCATTGTGCTTTGGAGGATTTGAGACTGACTTTACGGCTGTGCATCACTTACAAACACCGGAACAGCGGTTACAGTATTTTAGATGTTCGTTCTATTGCGCCCGCTTGTGTTTATCCTAAAGCTGTCTGCATTTTCCCTTGATGGTTATTAGTTGGGATTGGGAGGGCAGCATCAAGATTATCTGTATATACTTGATAGCCAGCCCACTTGATTTTTTCAAGTTGATGAAAGTGCGGCGCTCTGATGTGATGAAATCGGCTGATTGCCCCAGCGAGAGGAGTATCGGTAAACCGTCGGACACTAAAGTTAGCATCGGCTGTCAGTGAACGCAGTTTACCGTGTAGAACGTCGCTTCGTCTATTTGACACGCGAACATCTCACCTTTCCTGTCAGCTTGCAGGTTGGAATGCAAATTGCCTAAAATGGTGCGGTTTTACCAGTAAGAAGAGCACCGACATTTGCCTATCACCAACATGGCTTCCGAAAATCACCCAGAACTCGCACCGCGTGGAGGGCCATCAACGCATAGATAAAATGCGGATTGAACCAAACCCCACACAAGAAAAGCGCTAGACTTATCGAATGCTTTTGGCACAGTCAATCACAGCGCGTTACCGTAAGAAAAAAGCTGTACCCTCCCACCTAGTCTCAGAAGGTGAAGAAGAGATGTCCCAGTGTTGTTTCATATCTCGACTTTTCCTTAATTTTTACATCGCGCTCAGAACTGCCAAGGGGATTCTCCCCAAAAAAGAAATAATATGCTAAACAAAAGGTTTCTGCCTAATACTCGAAAACGTGGGCATCCCAACAGACATCTGATTGAAGAGGACCCGCCTCCCAATGCATAAGAGGAATAAGAAATCCTAAGTTGCCGAACTCAGCCGTTGGTACCTGATGAGCATGAACAGGCCTTCAGGCTCATTCACGATAAGTCGATAAAGTCTTATGCCGATAACTGGCCGGCGAATTTATGGCCTCCTCGAATCGCACAGTTGAGAAAAGGATATTTCCCAGGGGGACGCGTCACACTTTGGCACAACTTTGATCTGGACCTGCAATAAGTTAAACGCTTATCGAGAATGAACCCCGCGTGACACCAACGATCTTCATTTCAAATGAAATGTGGAACAGACGCCTCTACTACCCATGCCTCTTTGGTCCAACCCTATTGAAACTGCAATCCTACGTTAGAGGATGATAATTTGCCAGGATGCATCGATGTCTTACCCCAAATTGAAAAATAATTTACAAATGAACAAAAATTCCTATTTATAAGAATTGAACATTTTTTTGCTTCAAACCGCGAAAAACGGTTAAGACTGATAAACTTAAGGCTTTGGTCGCGTCAAAGCGAAGAATTTCATCAGGCCGTTTTTGTTTTATGGTGCCGTTACGTGTCAAAACGAAACGAAGTGGTACCAACCCCAAATTCCGGGTTTGCCAACGGTTTTTTGTAAATTTATGATATTCGCTTTCGGATTATTGATTATTGGTTAAAACTATAACTCTCTCAATATTTTTAGACGAGTTTTAGCAACCGGTTGAAACTTGCAAACACGGAGCTTCGGCTTGGTGAAAACGTAGTATTGGTTCACGCTTTGCTAGGGGATGTCGATGCATTTATGCATCCGGTTTTGAAAGAAACGGTCGCTGCTTCTCAACATCCATGCAACCATTTCAAAGAAGCAAATCAAAGGTACTCTCAGCGGTTTTTGGCCAAACTAGTTCATTGTTTTGGTAAAAGGAAAACTCAATCAATGGAAATGTTGTAAGCTAAAATAGGGTGATTGGCATGTAAACATGTAGCATTGCTACAACGCATACGATTACTGGACTCCGTGCTGCGCCATTGTACCACCTTTGATGGAAATAATGGACTTACCAAAAAATATAAACGAAATTATTGTTTAAAATCAGTGTTTGCAAATTTCACTATTATTGCTATTTTATTTAACAGAAATTTCGCAATTTTTATGAATTTCAGGCGCAGCCATTTAATTACTCTTTAAAGAAGGTGGTGCTATGTTTGTGAACAGAAGTGTAGATATATCGTTTTTTCAAACAAAAAGCTAGAGTCACCAGCTAGCATCAAACCCTCTACCATCTTGGTAATTTGATGCTAATTTCTTTCGTCCTTCTATACACACACCACACACACACAAACATGTGTGAATACGCGCACGCACACATACAATCAAATTATGCCCGCATGTGCTTGATTGTCAGTTGTGGAGCTTCATGCCTAATTTTGGCGCAATTTTTACCCCACTCATTCCACTTCATTCCTCACACTGTATCTGTTCAATTGGCTGTGGGTATTTTTTTTATAGGGCCAATAACCTCGTGTTAATAGTTGACAAATTAAAATTTGATTGCGTCAAAAGTATGCGTTCAATTAATATAGGTGGTATTGATGTATGTAGGGTACTCTTGTTACGCATTACTATTACTATCTACCTAGAGAGCTTAAGTAACGAATTTTTTAATTGATTTAGTAAAATATGCTTAGCAAATGCTTCTAAAAGCTTCTATCCATTATGTATTAAATGTGTAAAATTTTGAATTGTTTTCTATGCTTTATTAATGCTTTTGCCATTAACTTTTATTTTTTATATGCACTAGGCCGAGTCAACATTTATAAAATAATCGGCAAATATGAAAAACTAAAAAAAGTAAAGAAATCAGGGCCGGTATCGTCATATATGATCACGTATTGGAATTTCACAACGATAGGTATGAATCTGACAAGCCATTCAGAAAATAATAATAAATTATGTATCTAATGAGTACTCCTAGCTACCATATCACACATTTTGTTATCCGATCCACTGTCTCAGAGCTACTGGGTTTTAAAATATTGATTTCGATCACGGATCGCATGACACATACCGGCCCAGTGTTTGGGCGACCTCGTATATGATATACTCAGCTGTGCTATTTCGGTAAAGTTACGGAATGGTTTTTAAGGTACTGTTTCGATTCTATTTATGGATTATTGTAGAGGGAACATTTCAGTATAAGTGTGATATAGCTTTCGGTGTAGTTAGAGGACGATTTTGGGGTTATTTACTTAGGGATAATTTCATTTATCGTTTCATATACACTAGCCCGGGTCGGTCCTCATACAAAAATATTTTGTGAGAGGGTTTCGGGAAAAACTAGATGTCAATGCATAATATGTAAATTTTTTTATTTGTTTATTCCGTCTATGATCAAAACATTTTACAGACTAGATACAACGATATTAAAACTAACGACGTAAAATCAGACTACAGTTAAGTTATATACATTTAACAAGGTAGACATTTTATTAGGAGTAGAATAATTTTATTAAAAATATAGTTCAAGTCTGGACTTGAATGCATCTTTAAAAGGAATGCAAGGGTGCTGTATACTTTCGGAAGTACGTAACAGATGTGATTAACAAATCAAAAAGTATATCAAATACAACTCCGAAATCAACAAAATCGCTGACCGAGGCCAATGGACTACCTGCGATACCGTGGCATGCGGTATGGAATCTAGCAGACATAGAGAAAGACATATGGAAACGATGTACATATATTGGAACGATTTTCCGCCATCCCTTGTCAAATGTGGTTTTGAAACAAACCGGTTTCGGCGTTGTGCCATCATCGGTGTCGATTTCCATACGGCATAAACTAAGGAAAAACAATATTGTCACAACGAAAGCGGACAAAGGAAACACCACTGTGCTAATCGGAAAAGAGGAATATATAGCCAAAACTGAAGAACTCATAGAGGAAATGAAATGTCGTAGAATAACAGATGATCCCACGGAGGAATACCAAAAAGAAATCAAAGTTGGCATAAAAAATGCAACAAATATAGTCAAATATAGTAGATTCTAACATGGCACATATATTGGTCCAAATGAACCCTTCGGCTCCTCCACTGATTGCGCTACCAAAAATCCACAAGCCGGACACGTCAATGAGGGCCATCATTAATTTTAAATCGGCTGCTACAAACTATCCAGATATTTAAAAACGATATTGAAAGATACTCTGGAGCTAAGGAACGTATATGCAATATCTAATACAACAGAACTAATAGAGAAACTGAACTATCAAAGAACAGCAAATTGGTATCTTTTGACATAAAAGATTTATACCCAACGATACCGCTATCAGAGACTTTGGACATAGTTAGCTCAACAATAGTTCATAATACAAAAAACAAAGTGAAAAGTATGCATATCACAAGTACGCTAAGAACCGCTTTACGTCAAAACTATTTTCAATTCAACAATAAAATATATAGACAAACGGTTTTGGAATGGGAAGCCCCACATCAGCAGTTCTTATGGAAATGTTCATGCAAAATCTGGAAGAAAAGTACATACAAGAGCTGAAGTCCAAATTAGGCGTGTCATTTTATGCTAGATACGTGGATGACATAATATGCGTTTTAACTACTAATAACGAAGAGCTTGTACTGGAGTACCTCAACAAGCAGCACGGAAATATAAAATTTTCAAAGACGGAGGAATCAACTATCTAGACCTCACGATAAATATAGATAAAGTTGCCAAAATTTTTAAATATGACATATTTGACCCGGCCTATGAAAAGGTGGCTTATGACTAAAAAAAACAGCTGTTTCTCGCAAAAAAAATAATAATAATAATAAACGAACATTTAAACACAATTTCTGACACAATATTCGAGTCTTTAAAAATTTTTTACAAGAAACAAAGTAATCACATAGGTACAACAGCCAAACACACAACAACAAATAAACACAAAACAATTAACGCACCAAAACAACAAACCCACAAGTAAGGTCAAACGAATAAAATTACGAACTTTTACCTGCCTCAGTCAGCCACACAAATCGATCAGTAAAAACCACCCTCGGTTCTGAATGAGCACACAGCACATACACATAACTATATATACACAAGCATCAATTTTGACATTTCTTATGTACCTACGAACTATAAATACAGGACAAACGACAACAGCAGATCAGAACGAAAATCGACACTGATGATGGCACAACGCCGAAACCGGTTTGTCTCGAAACCAAATTTGACAAGGGATGACGGAAAATCGTTCCAATATACATTATTTTTAAATACTTAAGCTAAAATAATCCACTGACATTAACTGATAAAAAGTTTTAATAGTTCTTGCTGCTATTTTTTTGTTCACAAGTGTACTGCCCGGCAAATACAGTTTCTAACCTTAGATAATTATGGTGATTTAAAAAACAATTCTAATGTAGTTGTCTAATGTATATTTAATCGCAAACTGAGATGGAGAACTAGTTTAGAACTCGATTAGCGAATGATTTGAGAAAACTAGAAATGCGATGTTGTTACAGCTTGGTTTTGCCCTACACTTTATGCCATTTAGTTGATATATGCATTTTTGCTTTCTTCAAAGCTTTAAAGTTTTTGCATGCTATTATATTTAAGTTTTATCTCTTCGTATAGTACTTACAGCAGCGATCACGAAAATAGCAGTGGCAATTTTTTATCAAATTTCGGTAATCAAATTCTTATTTTCCATAAAATATGAAAAGAATTTCAATAAATTTTGTAACCGAAGCTATGCACAGAAATCTCAAAAAACGTTTTCGAAAAAAATTTGAGAAAAATTTACGAAAATTTCGAAATTTTTATTTAAAGTTTGCTGAATGTTCTTGAGCACGCACTTTTTTAGCCCAATCAGTTTTAGTCTATAAAAGTTTAAGTAGGTCTCAGAATTCGTATTGATTTTTGAAAATTTCTCCTCCGAAGATTGTTTCATATTTTATTCATAGCATAGCTTTATTTTTTATATGGAAACAAATTTAAAGCATCATTCAAAAAAAAAAAAATTGTCAAAAATCGATTCAAATTTTGAGTGACCTGTTACTTGTACTTCGCTAGGCTACATACTCAAAAATTGAGAAAACTCATAAGTAAAAGTTTCGATTTTTTATACTCAGCGTGCTTTGCACACAGAGTATATTAACTTTGATTGGATAACGGTTGGTTGTACAGGTATGAAGGAATCGAGATAGATATAGACTTCCATATATCAAAATCATCAGTGTCGAAAAAAAATTTGATTGAGCCATGTCCGTCCGTCTGTCCTTTAAAACGATAACTTGAGTAAATATTGAGATATCTTCACCAAATTTTGTACACGAGCTTATCTGGACCCAGAATAGATTGGTATTGAAATCGGTAGCGAAATCGGATCATAACCACGCCCACTTTTTATATATATAACATTTTAGAAAACACAAAAAAAACTGATTATTTAGTAAATAATACACCTAGAATGTTGAAATTTGACGTGTGGACTGAGACCCTGCAAAAATCGCGAGTATGCATGTATGGAGTACTCGCTATGGACCAAGCTAGTGCTCCAAAATTAACCACAATTCATACAAAAAATATGGTCCAATTAACATTGCGATGTCCTAGGACTGGATCATATACTCCAGTTCAGCATTACATCAGAGTAATCCCTGGTGTACCCACAGTCCAATAAACATCGTGTAGTGATTACAATCTTTAAAAAGGAGCTATGATCGGCTTACAATATGTTCGTGTAGAAACATGAGTTGGTGCATTGCTGCATTACAGTGGAGTATAATGGTATGTACTCCAGTGGACCACATGATCCAACGATTTTGCGGGGTATTGAGACTCTTGATAAAAACATGAAAATTTTTTTTAAAATGGGCGTGGCGCCGCTCACTTGTGATAAAATCAATTTTACAAATATTATTAATCATAAATCAAAAATCGTTAAATCTATCGTAACAAAATTAGGCAGAGAGGTTACCTTTACTATAAGGAATGCTTTGAAGAAAAAGTAACGAAATCGGTTAAGGACCACGCCCACTTTTGTATAAAAGATTTTTAAAATGGCCGTGGACGAATAAAATAAGCTATATCTTTGCAAAAAGAGCTTTATATCAATGGTATTTCATTTCCCAAGTGGATGTATAACAATAAATAGGAAAAACTTCAAATTTTCAAAAATGGGCGTGGCAGCGCCCCTTTTTTGACTTCGGGAGCCACAACTCGAAGAAAAATTAACGGATCGTAATAAAATTGGGTACACAGCTTTTCCCTATAGCAGGAATATTTCTATAAAAAATTTACGAGATCGGTTGAAGACCACGCCCACTTTTATATAAAAGATTTTTAAAAGGGTGGTAGACGAAAATAATAAGCTATATCTTAGCGAAAAAGAGCTTTGTATGAATAGAATTTTACTTTTTAAATTGAATTATAACACTAAAATGGAAAACACTAAAATTTTTGAAAATGGGTGTGGCACCGCTCTTTTTATGACTAAGCAATTTTCTATGTTTCGGGAGCCATAGCTCGAAGAAAAATTAACATATCGTAATGAAATTGTATACACATATTTTCCTTATAGCAGAAAATATTTCTAGTAAAAATGGACGGGATCGGTTAAAGGCCATGGCAACTTAGATATAAAACAAGTTTAAACTATAACTTAGCAAAAAACTATAACTTATCAAGTTTTATTGTAAGAGGAAATGGGGAGACATTTTTTTTAAACGGTCGGTTCCACGTGTTATGTAGAGAAGTAATTTATATGAAATGAAATGTACAATTGAGGCTCACGCTAAGTATATAATTTTCGGTTACATCCGAACTTAGACACCTTTACCTGTTTTTTATAAATTTGATCGATTTTTCGAGTTTTTTCGAAAACGATTTTGTAATTGGTTTGCTCAGTTAAAAATTTATATAGGTTTTTTTTTCTGAAATTATCGAAAACCCAAAAAAATTCAAAAATTTAATTGCCGTAATTGCATAAAAATGGCCACTGCTATTTTCTTGTTCACTGCTGTATGTACATTCTTATATAGCACCATACTTTTTTACGTTATTTTCTGGATTTAAAAGAAAACTGAATTTTGGAAGTGATTACCCATTTATTACTTGCAGGTGTTTCAGAGTTTGTTTGCCAAACGTTTTTCTGGTGATCAAACAAAATGCCTTTGACTATTTTGATTTACGGATAAATTATTAAATTAACATACGAATGCAGTTAACATACGTATACACATACATACATAAGTAAGCTGTAAGCGCTGTTATTGTTACAACAGTTTGATAAATGAATAAAGCAAGCAAGCAAAGAACCCAAGAATATGTAAACAAATAAACAAACAAATAAGCAAAACAAAATTCGTAGCAACAACGGAACAAAACTCTCGAGGATTTGTTATTAAAGCAAATTAATTTGGTGTTAAATAAAAAGCGTGCAAGTACATTTATAAATGGTTTCTACTTTTATCGGGCTATTGGGTGAGTTTATTTCTTGTAGCTGTTTTTAGAGACAAAACAAAATCAATTATAAATCTTATTTATATTTTGTAGACATTCAATCATGGTGGGAGATACCGTGTATATCTCATTTTTGTTCATTGTTTAGTTCAGCGTTTGATTTGCCCGATATTGATATTGAGGTAAGTAAGCGTGTTAGGTTAGGTTGAAGTACTTCGTTGTCTCTATAGCAGGGCTCTTCTAAATTGAAACTAACACATAGTAAGATGTATTATGTATATTCAGTCGTTGATGTTGTTGTTGTTCTATAAACGATGAAGACACTCCCCGAAGGTTTTGGATGGTGTTACCGATGTTGATGGTCCTTTGCCGGATGTAGATCCGGTACGTTCCGGTAAGAAGCATCATTAAGGTACTAGCCCGACCATATCGGTAACGATTTAATATGACCACATTGAACCTTCTATTAATTTCGCAAACACATCCGAGTGTATCTCTGTTATAAAAAGCTTCTCAGTGAAAACTCATATGTCTTGCAGATGCAGTTCGGAGTCGGCTTTAAACATGGAACCTATATGTTCCACCAATTAAAAAGGAGCACGACGCGAATTGGAACAGAAGCTCGGCCTAAAATCTCTTCGGAGGTTATCGCGCCTTGTATTTTTCTTTTAAATATGAATTCCAAGAACTTCAATAACATATAATGCTAATATTTAAAAGCTCAAAATTACGCGCTTTAGCTTTTGTTTGTCAAATAAGTTATTTTCAAATACTCGTACCTTAGTTAACAGTGCTTGTCTCTTCGGGGTGTGTCTTTAACGCTACAACAACAATAGTAGTTTTCTCCGTGGTTTCTACTCCGATTGTTTGTCCACGACTAACACAGTCAATGAACGAAATGACGACCCCTGCTCTATAGTAAAATGTTGTTAGTATTTTTTTGAAGTTGTTTAACCTTAAACCAAAGTACCCTCGCAGCTTGCACCGTAGACGCTCCAATCAGGAAAATGAATGCATGATTTGGACATGATCAACCAAGCAGGAAAAGCGTTGACCAACCGCGAGTCTGCAAAGTGTCGTAACAAAGTTATACCAAAAAGGGGTCTCATCACTAAAAAGGGTGACTGTAGGTTCACGATGAACTGCTTTCTGGAGTCGTATGCTTTTCAATTAGGACTCGTCAGTGATAGTAGATGGTGGAAGTTCAGGTTGTAAGAATTATCCAGCTATTTGGAGTAATCAGCTAATGACAGAAAGCAGGATAGATTATAAAAAGCTTCTTGTATTTGTCAAGACGACAGAGTTATTTTATAACGTAGGACCTGTTTATAGGAAGGCGTTTTTTTGTTTGGTCGGTAAGCAAATATCTGATTATACTAAAGACTCATTCAGTTTATATGAGGTTCTCACAGACCGGCCAGTACAATCTAACATGACGTACCTCGTCAATAGTGAAAGCTTTTGAACCGCCAGTGATGTTAGATTAGTTTACTGAAGTGGGCATGCAAATATGCGGCTGCTGTCATGTAATGGACTCTCCATATGCACAACATGGATTACGGAATAATTTAGTTTGTCTTTTCAACTTGAGATTCTGAACCAATCCCGAGTTTCAGGAAGCTGCACTAAGTTTCGCTTCCAGGAGGCATAAACAAGTTTGCATTTGTCCACAAGCTGCAATGGTTTCAAAAATATTCATGGATGTGATTGTAAACTAAGATTTCAGGGCAAGTTATGTATAAGGCAACGAGTAATTTTTCTCGTGTGTACCAAAATTCGTAGATATGAGAGCGTTCACCCACTTCAGTGGTTGACAACAAACTTCATTGCCTTCGCGAAATTTCAAATGTGAGTGACTGCGCTATAAAGTGTCACCGCGGTATACAAAATCTGTCCCTTAGATCATATTTCTCTTCTATCATCCTTCCGTCACGAATAAAAGTCACTTCGAATGAGAATTCACAGCCGCAAATCACATTGTTTGTCAAATATGGCTCCCTTGTACAGACGTTTCTGATGAGTTTTGAACATGGAACCGATTTACGATATCCTGCATTATTCTTCGATTGGAATTCTTTCGATATTAGAATGCAGAGACATTCTTTGAATATCCTACATTAAATACGGCAAACTACCAAGAACTTATTGCAACTCAGGAACTGCTTTTTCATTGACATTTAAACCCCCGTGGATGGATCAACCGGGGAATTTAGTTGAGTTAGATTTTTTTGCTCCTACGATTGCTGTCGCAGATAAAGATGCATTGAGAAGGAGGAAAACTTGCAGCTTCTGCTACGTCATTAGTCAGTACTAGGTAGAAAGCAGTTTGCTATTCTCGGTCAACCGTGTTCAATGATATGGAAGTATCCAAATTCGAATTAAGAGCGATAACTATCTTTATTGACTCCACGAAGTAATGCGAGATATAATTTTTTGGGCCAGTCTCTTCTACCTAACATAACCTAACCTAGGCTTTTGGGAGAGTAAACAGGTTTATATAATATTCGTGAGGCACAAAGAAATATTTACCGTAAGGAATTCCACCATCTCTTTGGAGAGTAATATTAGCTTGCTTGGAGTGTCATGGGATTTGGAAGCTGATACCCATAGAAATACACATAAGAATTAGCTTTTTGTAAATGTTACCGGATTTCGGACATAGAGTAATCTCGTTGTGGGATTTTTTTAATTGTGCTTTCTTTTTTATCCCACTAACATTTTTGTTGGTGACCTAGGATTTACACTTTTCCTGAAGGACATAGCTTCTATATATTTCGTGAAAGTCGTAAAAGGTGTCGAGAGTGCGATAATCATACTGACGTGAACATTGCAATCGTTTAATCCAAGCCAAGGCAATCTTGTCATCAGCAATCTTGTTCGAGATCATAGGTCGAAATTTTCTCGATTCTTTACATAATTAAGCCGAGATTTCCTAATTTGCCTGTTTGCAAATCTCATTTCATAAACAAAAAAGCCTAAAGACGTTTCTGCTAGAAAATATGAAAAACCTTGCAATAAATTCACCGATCGTGCTCCTCAAGCTCTCAACAACCCAAGGAATTCACAGGACGGTCACTAAGTATAACTAGAAATATTTGTTAATACCAACTAAAATTGCATATCTTGTGAAAATTGTATATTTGTACCAAGATACTTAAATCTCGTTTCATTATCTATTTTATCTTACAGGATCTTGAGTCGGCGCTTCTATCGGATGGCACTGATGAAGATCAAATCGCTCTTGTACCAGAGTTAATTGTACGCTTACTCAAGGGTTGCGATGCACTCAAATCGGTAGCTAAAGAAATAACCCATAGCAATTATCAAATGTTCTTGAGGCGTTTTCTACGCCAACAGTGTCGCATACACAATACCGAAAATCATTTTGATACGGACATTGACTTTCAATCGTTGCCAGTGCGCAAACGTTTACAAATTCTTCATGATTTATGCCATTTTCGTCTTGATTCATGCGATGTACAAGTTATATTGAGCAATTTGGAAGCGGATAGCTTGCGTGTTGAACCGCTCGGTTACGATTCAAAAAATTCTAGCTATTGGTATTTCTATGGCACGCGATTATATCGTGAAGACAAACCAAAATCAACATCATTGAATGGTAGCGGTGGTGGTGTTGGAGGTGGTGCCGGTAGTAAATCCGCAAATTCATTAGTAAATGGTAACTCTGGCGATAAAACTGTATGGCAAGTAATTTGTTTTACCGAAGAGGATTGGCAAAATTTGGCTAGTAAATTTAAATCATCAACGAATGCTAAAGAACGTGAATTATATCAAATATTGGATGAGAATTTTTTACCCAAATTACCGCAACTATTTCGTGAACGTGAACGTTTGCGTCGAAGAAAGTGAGTATAATCAATTATTTTTTATTTGTTTTTATTTTAATTTAATATTTATTGGTTAGACTTGATACATACATATCTACTAAGAGATAAGTTTTATAGTAAAAATGTGCTTGTTTAACTGATGTAAACAATATTGCATATTGAAACTGATTTTTCTAGCACATAAAACTCGATATATTTGAAGTCTTGTGTGTCTGGTTAAAACAAAGGCTCTAAAGATGTTAACCAAAATGTGTACTAGGGCAACATACAATATTGTGAAACCCGCAGCGGGTTAGGAGGCTTAGAATATACCCTCGGCAGCTATGCCTCTCGCAAGGGACGACTAAAATACCCAAATAATTAAAGAGGCTGTGTAGCGCAACCCTTTCAAGGAGTTGCAAGCGCAATTTATAGTTTCTGAAACCCAATTGTTAACCCCTCCCAACCGCGGCGAATCCTGTTTCTTTACTTTTTAAGAAAAAAAAAACCATACATGCGAGATGAAAGCACAGCGCACCGCGAATCTAACACGAGGGGACCGATTCCAAGGACAGGAGATGAGACCTGTATACAAGTATCAAGCGATACATCATATCAGGTAGCTTTTATCAACCATGATGCGATCGTGCAATCGATACACCTGCCCGCATTGCTCCCTTTCGAGTTGTCATCACTCAGGATTAGATAGCCTTGGTATTTTACTCGCCTTTTACGATCGCTATACCTATCGCGAGCATATTTTAACTACACGCAGGGTGGCGTAGCAAAAACAGTAAAATTTCAAACTTGAGTGCTCTTCAAGTAGTTCACTTACAGCGTATTAAAATTAAACTGATCACATGTGTTGCGGAACGCAGTCTTACATTGCCACACTTGAACGTCTCTACAGTGTTCTGGATCATTAATTCTCGAATCTTCGGTCTTCTAGGTTTCGCTCATTCCTCTATGTCTCATATTTGTTGATATCCTCTTGATTTAATCAAAACTCAATAAATAGCAATGCCCAGAAAACGAGCAAAACTATCTCTCACCTTTCATTCAGATTTTTGAGCTAGCTGGCTATTGATCTAGGTGCGCGATCCGCTTTCGCTTCAATCAGTTATGAGGCATTTGAGTTATTTAAGGTCAAAGCTTTTTATTAACTTCATCAACGAGTGGTGAATCCTGAGCTGAAAGGAAGGGTACGACGTGGTCGTATCTACTACTTATCTGCAACATCAAGATGAGTGTGTCAAACGTGTCAGTTTGCTTCAGTAGAATATCTGTTTTAATTTATTAGTTAATCGAATCGAAATAAATTATGCGGCAGAGCAAACCAGTATACCGGGATTCAAGTGGTTGATAACCGTAATACAAAGCTTTATAGCTTCAGAGCTTCCGCAACCCAATTGTCAACCTCACCTACGCGAGGGCAGTCCTGTTACAAATATTAATGTATCATACATATATTTAGCAGGCGAGGCTCTGGGGAGGGGGGCAGCCTAGAAGGTCTAATGTAATCATATTAATTATTCCCGAGATTGACGAACTAATACCTTAATGGTGCTTGTTACCGTAACGTACCGGATCTGTAGCCGGCAAAGGCCCATTAACATCGATACTACTCCCCAAAACTTTTGGGAGTGTCTTTATCGTTAATACAACAACAAAAACAATAAAACGCCAATTGTTATTTGTTGTTGTTTAATTACGACAAAAAATAACCCCTCTGAGAGCCGTGCTTACCTCTAAAGAGCTCGACTTTATAGTACACGGAGGAAACAAGGAAATAGGTGTTTAAGGACTCCTCCGTTGAGTATCTTTGTTCAAATTTGGTCTCGTACAATGAAATGGTTCCAGGAGTTTTTGTTTACAGCTTCTACGTACATAGCATCTAATAGCATCCAAGGAGTTGTCCTATGTTACTGATAGTTGTTGTTGTTGTTGTAGCGATAAGGTTGCTCCCCGAAGGCTTTGGGGAGTGTTATCGATGTGATGGTTCTTTGCCGGATACAGATCCGGTACGCTCCGGTAACACAGCACCATTAAGGTGCTAGCCCGACAATCTCGGGACCGATTTATGTGCCCACATTAAACCTTCAGGCCTTCCCTCCCTCCCCACCCCCAAGTTCCATGAGGAGCTTGAGGTCGCCAGAGGCACGTCTGTTAGTGAAACAGGATTCGCCGTGGATAGGGCAACCTGAAGGGTTGCGCTACACAGCCCCTTGAATCTGGTATTTTAGTCGCCTCTTACGACAGGCATACCTACCGCGGGTATATTCTGACCCCCTAACCCACTGGGGGGATGTTACTGATAGTCTTAGTCAGCAGTATATTTACCTTATGCTATTAACTAATAAACCACTACTTGTTTCATTTCGCAACACTTTTCCATTCTTTTTCATTTCAGACTACTTCAAGTGCGCAATTCGTCACGCATACGTAATATTGTCGAGCTAAAAGCGCGTCAAGAACAGGAACGTTTGCTGCGCGAACGTCAACGCTATCAGTTTGAGCCGCCACCAAATTTGAAACATCAGCAGTTGTCCTCCGTACAGGCCAGAGCAAGTAGACGGTTAGCAAGAGAACCTGCAAATACTACTTAATAACTGAAAGAAAAAAAAAACGAAAACGACGACAAAAAACCTTCCAGAAATACCAAAAATCTAACAGAATTACAAAACAAAAAATTATCAAAGAAAACACCATAACACTTTGAGAAAAATTGTAATCATAAAATGATAATGAATGCATAAATGCATATCAGTTGCTCTCATTCTCATTCATCAACATAAATCATACAAATAATTACGACACACAGAACAGCATCACAGTACAAAGAATAAAAAAAAAAACAAGAGAAGAACACAAAAAACGAGAAGACAAACGCAGTATAGTAAATGAACTTTTACGCATGCGCATACTTTATAAAACATAATTTTCAAAATAGCACACACACATAATTCAAAAACACATTATATAAACATAAAAACTGGAAATCGGTTTTTGTTCATGAAGAACTTAGTCCATCTACCTCAAGATCATAATAATTTTTAAAAGATATACCAAATCAGACTCACAAAATTAACAAAAAAAAAAAAGAAAATCTCTACATACTCAATTGCTCTCGCTCATTTGAAATTCGCCCTTGATTCTTGTGTTTCGAACTTGATCATATACACCCTTTTTTACTGTTTTAATTTTAATTATGAAATATAAGACAATTTGATTCATAATTACAATAAGTCATTATGTAGGCAATAAAAAAAAGAACAAATACTCATAATAGTCTCAATTCAAATAATGAGAATAGAAATCTAACTCAGTTAAACTAACTTCAGCACTTCATAAGACAGCAACTGACTTAAGCATTACAAAAATAATCATACAAAAACGCAAGTTTTCTTAAAACTCTGAAAAGTAATACCGTGCTGTGAGAGAAAAAACAAAACGAACAGCGTTGAGAATTTGGTCGAAAAAAATCAACTATTAAAAACAATTTCTGCAGTCCAAAATTGTAACGACTCTACAGCGACAGCCATTAATTTACGTTTATTTCCGTTATATTGTGGTTATATCACATGTTTGGTTCCGTTACTCAACTCAAAAATTGTTAAATAAAAATAATAAAAATAAACTATGTAAGCATGCTTTTTTACTTATAAATTTATTGCATTTAATTTCATATATTTTTATACTTAGTTCTAAATTAATTTGAAGTCGTTCATTTCATATTTTAGTTAAGCTCGTATAAGTTTTTGAGGTTAAATTGAACTAGTTATACGATTTTTCGCTAAAATGTGTTTCCATTTATTTTATTATACAACTCTTTGTCATGCTTGTTCCTGAGCTATCAATAATTCTGGATTCGAAAAACACAACATGGAACTTTGAACGTTTCAGTTTATATCTCAGGTTAGGTTGGACTGGCCGAGCAATAAAGACCTCACATAGACTGAATGTGAATAAGAAGACATTTTTCCTAAGCGGGGTCGACCCTCGGCAGTGTTTGGCAAGCACTCCGAGTGTTTTTATGCCATGAAAAGCTCTCAGTGAAAACTCATCTGGCTCGCAGATGCCGTTCGGAGTCGGCATAAAACAAGTAGGTCAATTTGTACGAAAAATTAAAAAAGGAGCACGACGCAAATTGGAAGAGCAGCTCGGGCTAAAATCTCTTCGTAGGTTATCGCGCCTTACATTTATTTATTTATAGACTGAATGTGTTGATAGTGATACCAGAATTTGTTTGACGACCAAACACAAAAGCCCCAAGATAGGCACTAGGACTTATCTTATAGAATAACTCCGTCCTCTTGGCAAATACAATCAGTTTTCTAGCACCTAGCTTAATAGCTGCCTTGAGATCTGGAAACTGCCGCCTGTAGTAGCTGGAGGCTCGGTCTCGCGAGCGCAGGGCACGAACACAGAAGGTATTCAACTTTTTTCTCTTGCAGCTCGTACTTCATATATCTGCTGTTACTGACGAGTCCTAAGTTATTAGCATGTGACCCTATCGTATCGTACCAATTTTTTAAAAAGGAAAGGCCAAAGATTGGAGGGCTCCTTTCAAATAAAAAACAGATATCGCAAATAACAGCTCTCACAATGTTGTTGTTGTTGTAGCGATAAGGTTGCTCCCCGAAGGCTTTGGGGAGTGTTATCGAAGTTTTTGTTATCCAAGTCCTGACATCGTATCGTACCAATTTTTTAAGAAGGAAAGGCGAAAGATTGGAGGGCTCCTTTCAAATAAAAAACAGATATCGCAAATAACAGCTCTCACAATGTTGTTGTTGTTGTAGCGATAAGGTTTCTCCCCGAAAGATTTGGGGAGTGTTATCGATGTGATGGTCCTTTGCCGGATACATATCCGGTACGCTCCGGTAATACAGCACCATTAAGGTGGTAGCCCGACCATCTCGGGAACGATTTATATGGCTACATTAAACCTTCAGGCCATCCCTCCCTCCCCACCCCCAAGTTACATTAGGAGCTTAGGGTCGCCAGAGCCTCGTCTGTTAGTGAAACAGGATTCGCCGTGGATAGGTGAGGTTGACAATTGGGTTTGGAGAAGCTGTATATTGCGCTGGCAACCTGAAGGGTTGCGCTACACAGCCCCTTGAATCTGGTATTTTAGTCGCCTCTTACGACAGGCATACCTACCGCGGGTATATTATGACCCCTTATCCCGCTGGGGGACAGCTCTCACAATCGCCGTTTTCAATTAAAACACGAAAATGCGTTTACATACCGAGTCGCTTGATATACTTGCTGCCGCAACTAGAGGCCATCAGATCCTGCCAAAGAATTCCGCCATTTAGCATTCTAACCGCTCCCCACTTAGGTACACTTAAATCCATTGATCCACACTCGAAACAGGCTTTGAGTCGCTGGATAATAGATTATACCAAAAAAAGCAGAGCTTTCAAATTAGAAGCGATTGACTGTTTTATGATGAGCTATTATTGTGTGTTTGTATATCCACTATAATGTCGGAAACGGTTTAACCGATTTGGATAAGATTCGATGCGTAGATCGTACACGAAATTTTAAATACAAGAATTGTATGATGTGCCGATACGTGTATCAAACGAAAGGTATTTTATATAGTATCTCAATATAAAGAATTCAATTGGGGTTACTATACAGAATTGCCACCTAAACTTAAAAACGAGGCAGTTACCGAAGAGCTTTCAGAATAATTTCTTGATTGTTTTCATAATAATTTCCGAACTAATTGGAAATCGGGATTGTTTTCAGGGTCAATTTCAGACTATTTTGGGAGCAGTTCGAGGTTGTGTTTGGGATCATATCCGGCGTTGCAGGATCAATTCGGAACTACTTCCGTATTTTTTTAAAAATAATCTATCGTTTTCGGTATCATTTTAGGTATATTTTCGAACCATTTTAGAATAATTTTGAGACTACTTCGTGATTTTCTTCGGGACTCGTTTCGGAGATGATTGCGAAATTAATTAGGAATTGTTCATTTCTGTACTATTTGGGCGCGACTTTTGATCATAAAAATATTGTTTTCCAGATTATTTAGCGATTGTGCTCGGAATCAGTTCGGGACAATCCCGAAATTTTTTTACCGATTATTGTACTGTTTGGGATCATTGCTGGGTTATGGGGGGGGGGGGGGGGGGGGGGGGGAGGGTTGTGTCCAGGAATAATTTTATTTAATTTGGTTATAGTTTCGACTTTGTTTTCGTTATTATTTCAGGTTACGGATATCAAACGAGTTTATGTTGTTATTTTCCAATATTTGTTTGGTTAGAGTTGCCAAGTTGTATTGAATTTATGAGGCAAAGTTCGGTCAGCCATGCGTTTTCCACAATTAAATTTACGTACACCCCCGCTTTGCTCATTTCAAAACGAAGAAAGCGGCAACGCGTCCAAAGCTTAAGAAAATGTGCTTTAAAGCCCCTAGTTTACAGGGTTTCATTTTGTCTTTAATGTGATATCATTAACAGTTGCTTCTTAAATTTGCTTTTTTTCTTATGTTTTAATCTTCTTACTTTGATTTGATTGTTTGCAAATCAAGGAAACTCATTCACATCTCTAACACTCGAAAATTCGCAAAAATCACAAAATCTCATCGTCGTCACGCGCATTAATATTGTGTGTTTATAAAGTATTTACTTCTAGTTTTCAAAGTAATTTCTTTGTAAGTAAGCAAGAGACTAAAAGATTCCTTTTTATATTTGCAGTTCTCAATCCACTTCCACTGCAAGCGGCATCTCTACTTATGCTAGCTCTTTGCGGCGCACAGCAACTACCAATTCCAGTGAATTTCTTTGTCATCGTGAAACATTTTGTTTGACACCCGAAGGCGAAGACGAAGAGGAGGGCGAAGAAAACGAGGATAACGTAAACAGTGAGCATAACGGGCACAAAACTGCGGAGCAACAAGTGGAGTATTACTATAGAGCTCAACAACTTGCACAGTCCCCTTGCACCACACCAATTGATTGCATATCAACGGGTTTAGACACACAGCTACTTGCCACTGAACCAGACTCTAATACCAGAGATTTTTTGCCAATACAACAGCATATACTCTTGCAAAATATCAAAGCGGAACCGCGAGATGAGTTCGGTGAAGAAGAATCATATGCAGTTTTGAATCAAAATAGTGAGTCAGCTTATAAGATCGCTTCATCAGCATATGCCCAAACAGGCGCGGCAACAGAACTCTACTTTCCGTTATGTTTTGAACCAACAAAGCTAGAAGAGTTAGAGGAAACTGCGCAGGAGGCTGTAGCAATAAAAGCAAGACCAGTGAAATCAAAAAAATCACATAAAAAGAAGAAATCACAAAAGAAGCAAAAGAAAAAATCACGCGAACATAGGCGACGTCATCGGCATACGACTGTTGGTGGTGTAGGCGTTGCTAGCGGTAACGACAGCAACAGGATACCGGCTTCGACGAACATCGTTCAATTAGCAGCAATACTACCGATCGCGGTGAAAGAGGAGGACACCTTAATTAAAACACAAAATTCGAGTGCCAGCACCAGCAGCAGCAACAGCCGCAGCAATAGCAACAGTAACACGAATAGCCAAAAAAGCAAAACTACCAAAGCAAACAAAACGCGCAGCAGCAGCAAAAGCAGCAACAGCAAAGTTAAAAAAAGTAGCACTAACAGCAGCAGCAATAAAGGCCATCAATCACGAGCGCATGTGCACAGTCACACCATTAGCCACGGCCAGAATAACTCACATGGAAGTCATCACGTGGTGCTGACGACGCATACACCTTCACTGAGTCCCGAGGACAAAGAAAATTTCTGTCGCCAAGTTAGTGGTGGCGTTGATGCTGTGACAACCACAGATTTGCATGAATTAACTGCTGCTGTAGGTGTTGTCGAAGCCTTAACCGATACCACAAGTACAGCGGTTGGCACCGCTTCGCAGTACGTTATCAGTAGTGCTGCTATTAAAAAGGAAGTGGTTGTGGGTATATCAACGCATGATATGGCACCAACTAGCAATATGAAGTTGCCCGGTAGACAAACCAACAATTCGCTCTCTTCACTCACTGGAAATATTTTTATACCACCATTATTGCGTGAGGATGCTTCTGCTGTTACGACGACTACGTCAACAACGACGACTACACTGCCTGAACGTGCTGCTGAGGGTAAAACAAAGTCATTAACATCAACAGGTGGTAGCGCTGGTCACAAAAAGCATTCGAAGCATAGCACAACAGCGGCAACTACCTCTACTACCTCCACAGAAGTAAGTGCTACTGCTACGGAAAAGAGTCATGGTGGTGGGCATAAAAAGAAAATGGCAGCAGTAGCCGCAGCAGCAGCGGCGGTGGCGGCAGCGTCAGCACCTTCAGAAACCAAACCTGCAGTGCTAGTCACAGCTGCTGTTAGTAATTCGAAGTCAGCGTCGTTACCGTCAGATAAAAGCGCAGAAGAGTATGTATCTTTGTGTTTTTTATGAGCAAAAATTTTCTAATCTGCTTCTCATTCTAGTTTTATTCATATATAGCTAAATAGAATTTTGTTTTTGTTAATTAACAAAATTCTTTACGCGTTTTCTTGCTGTTGCTTGTTTGTGTGATTCCATATGTTTTCTTTAATTTTGCTTTATTTTATATATCTTAAACGCAAGTGAGAATTTTTGTTGTGTTAAAACTTAAGAAAAAAAAAAACTGATGTCAATTGGAAACTTCGTGAGAGTGGCAAGTCTTTATCCACCTGTTGTTTTCAACTGAGTAGGCCTGATTACATTGAACAAGGCAGCTACGGACCACAGCCACAGTAAAGCAAGGATTGACGATAACCGTAGCAAAGAATTGGCTACGTGATTTCTTTAAATGTGGCAGCCATAAATATAAATTAAATCAAACAGTGGCTTAAATTTAGAAAAAAATATTAATTATGCTAAAAAATACCTTAAGTTAATGATTTTAACTTATGTATATTATTTGTTATTTACTTCAATTTTAGTTTTAATTGGCGAGAGAAAAAGGACGTCACTTTCTGTTGTTTGCCAAAAATAGACTTAGGTTTAATCTGGCGACAACGGCACTCGTGATTGATTGTCGTGCTGCTCTGTCGCACCGAAAATAACGACTCCCCATAAGAACATATGTATGTAACAAGTAAGGAAGGCTAAGTTAGGGTGTAACCGAGCATTGCATACTCAGTTGAAAGCTATGGTGACAACATAAGGGAAAATAACCATGTAGGAAAATGAACCGAGGGAAACCCTGGAATGTGTTTGTATGACATGGGTATCAAATGGAAGGTATTAAAAAGTATTTTAGAAGGGGGTGGGCCGTAGTTCTATAGGTGGATGCCTTTTCGAGATATCGCCATAAAGGTGGACCAGGGGTGACTTTAGAATGACTTTGTACGATATGGATATCAAATCAAAGGTGGTAATGAGTATTTTAAAAGGGAGTGATCCTTAGTTCTATAGGTGGAAGCCTTTTCGAGATATCCCCGAAAGGGTGGACTAGGGATGACTATAGAATGTGTTTGTACGATATGGGTATCAAATGAAAGGTGTTATTGAGTATTTTAAAAGGGAGTGGGCCTTAGTTCTATAGGTGGACGGCTTTTCGAGATATTCCGATAAAGGTGGACCAGGGTTGCCTCTAGAATTTGTTTGTACGATATGGGTATCAAATGAAAGGTGGTAAGGAGCATTTTAAACGGGAGTGGACCTTAGTTCTGTAGGTGGACACCTTTTCGAGATATCGCCATAAAGGTGGACCAGGGTGACTATAATGTGTTTGTACGATATGGGTATCAAATTAAAGGTATTAATGAGGGCTTTTAAATGGAGTGGCCCTTAGTAGTATATGTGAAGGCGTTTTCGAGATATAGACCAAAACGTGGACAAGGGTGACCCAGAATCACCATATTTCATCCCTTTTTTCATATTTGGTATAGAATTATGGCATTTTTTCATTTTTCGAAATTTTCGATAGTCGGATTTCGCCCATTTTTAATACCAAGATAAAGTGAGTCCAGATAAGTACCCGAACTAAGTTTAGTAAAGATATATCGATTTTTGCTCAAGGTATCGTGTTAACGGTCGACTGTGTTTAAAAAGTAGGCATGGCTTCAACCGATTTTGCCCATTTTCACAGAAAACAGTTATCGGCTTAGAAGCTATGCCCTTACCCAATTTCACAAGGATTGGTAATATTTTGTTCGACTTATGGCATTAAATTAAATGAAAAAGGGCGGACCACGCCTATTTTGAAATTTTCTTTTATTTTTTTTATTTTGTTGCACCATATCATTACTGGAGTTGCAAGATATTAAATTTTTTGTTAAAATTTGACTTAAAAATTTTTCTTTTTAAGTGGGCGTGTTTATCATCCGATTTTGCTAATTTTTATTTAGCACACATATAGTAATAGGAGTAACATTCCTGCCAAATTTCATCATGATATCTTCAACGACTGCCAAATTACGCCTTGCAAAACTTTTGAATTACCTTCTTTTAAAAGTGGGCGGTGTCACGCCCATTGTCCAAAATTTAAAAAATTGTCTATTCTGCATCATAAGGTCAACCTACCTACCAAGTTTCATCACTTTATCCGTCTTTGGTAATGAATTATCGCACTTTTTCGGGGATTCGAAATTTTCGATATCGAAAAAGTGGTCGTGGTTATAGTCCGATTTCGTTCATTTAGCGATCTGAGATGAGTGCCCAGGAACTTACATACCAAATTTCATTAAGATACCTCAAAATTTACTCAAGTTATCGTGTTAACGGACAGAAGGACGGACATGGCTAAATGAATTTCTTTTTTCGCCCAGATAATTTTGATATATAGAAGTCTATATCTATCTCGAGAGAGGGTGGAGCCGTGTGTAGAAGTCCACGAAAGTGGGGAAAGCTTCTGACCGCCATTCACCTGGGAATGGCCAGAGCGATTCTTTTGCATGCGGTTCAAGCAGCTCACTACTGCAGGTCGCTTGCGGCCAAGTATCCTCTGGGTGAGCTAATGTGAGAAGGCGACAACCTGGCTAGGCCACTCTGGCAAAATCGGTTTAAGGGCTAGCCGGGGGGATCTCATCGGCAGTGTTTGTACACCTCTAGGTGCGGCTGCAAGCGGGCGTCTGTCTTGAAGCAAGCGGCTCGCTATATAAACGTGCCAAGTAATATTTTCACCCCCGCTGAGCGGGTTGTGCGCTGGGCTTGGGACCCGCCACGTAAAACCATACTCCAATGAAATATAACAACATGCCTCGGATGAATACACTCTATTGATGACGATCATGGCAAACGTTTGAATTGAGGGCATGCATCTGGAACGTCCGCTCCCTGAATGGGATTGGTGCATATGCCCGGCTGGTTGATGTCCTCGTCAGAGCAAAATCTGACATCACCGCCATCCAAGAAATGCGTTGGACGAAGCAAGGAAGAAGATCGCAAATTGTGACATCTAGCGCAGTTTCGGCGTCGGACTCGTGGTGGTAGAGAGACTTTGTCGCCAAGTTCTGGCGTTCACACCTGTGGACGAACGTCTCGCGGCTATCCGAATAAAAGCAAAATTTTTTAATATATCATTCATCTGCTCCCATGCGCCGACAGAGGAGAAAGACGATGAGGTGAAAGAAACTTTTTATGAACAATTAGAACGCACATACGAGCGCTGCCCCCGTCACGATATAAAAGTCGTGCTTAGTGACTTTAACGCCAGGGTGGGGAAAGAAGGTGCTTTTGGCCCTACAGTCGGAAGGTTCAGCTTACACACTGAAACTTCCCCTAACGGACTGAGGCTGATTGACTTTGCCGGTGCTCGAAACATGGTCATATCCAGCACGAGGTTCATGCAAAGAAAGATACATCAAGCTATATGGCTGTTTCCTGATCGAAATACTCGCAATCAGATCGATCACGTTGTGATAGGCGGACGGCATGTCTCCAGTGTTTTAGATGTGCGCACGATCCGAGGACCTAACATCGACTCGGACCATTATCTCGTTGCAGCCAAAATACGCACCCGCCCTAACGCAGCTAAAACCAGGGAACAATCACAACAGACTGCCAATGTTTTCGCAACTCGACTCTCACACCTGAGAGCACAACTCATCCTGAAGGAATACAGGAGCAGTGTGAGCATATTTCCAAAGCACTTCGTACTGCCGCCGAGGAAAAAATTGGTTACCGGCGACCACGAAAAAACAACTGGTACGATGAAGAATGCCGCGTTGCAACTGAAAGAAAAGACGCTGCCTACAGGGCTACGTTAAAAGCGAGCGCGACCAGAGGAGTGTGTGAACGCTATCGTGAGTTGAAAAAGGAAGCGAAACCTCTACTTCCTTTTCAGGAAGAAAAAAGCAGAAGCAGAAAGGCATGGGTGCGAGGAGCTTGAGCTGCTAGCCACCAGGAATAACGCCCGAAAATTTTACCAAAAAATACGGCGACAGACGGAAGGTTTTAAGACCGGGGCCAACTCCTGTAGGAACGAAAACGGCGACCTTGTAACTGATGTCCAGAGAGTGCTTAGATTATGGAGGGGAAACTTCTCTGTTATCCTAAATGGAGGCAGCAGTTCACCGCGCAGAGAAGAACCCGATCCCGTAATCGATGATGATGAAATATATATCCCCCCGCCCGATTATGACGAAGTTAGAATAGCAATAACCAGATTGAAAAACAACAAGACCGTGGGCGCTGATGGATTGCCGGAAGGAAGAGTGCATGCCCGACGGTTGGAATCTAAGTGTTCTTTGCCCAGTCCACAAGAAGGGGGATACTGCAAAATGCACCAACTTATATATATATAAAGTCCTTCAAGTGTATTGTGCGAAAGATTGAAGCCCACCGTGAACCGGCTGATTGGACCTTATCAGTGCGGCTTCAGACCTGGTAAATCTACCATCGCCCAGATTTTCACAATGCGCCAAATCTTGGAAAAAAAACCGAGAAAAAAGAATCGACACACATCACCTCTTCGTCGACTTTAAAGCCGCCTTCGACAGCACGAAAAGGAGCTGCCTGTATGCCGCTATGTCTGAATTTAGTTTCCCCGCAAAACTTATACGGCTGTGCAAAATGACGGTGAGCAACACCATCAGTTCAGTCAGAATTGGGAAGGACCTTTCCGAGCCGTTTGAAACTAAACGAGGTTTCAGACAGGGTGACCCCCTATCGTGCGATTTCTTTAATTTGATGCTGGAGAAAATTATACTAGCTGCAGAACTTAACCGCACTGGAACAATATACTATAAAATCGTGCAATTACTGGCATATGCTGATAACATTGACATCATCGGCCTAAACACCCGCGCTGTTAGTTCTGCTTACTCCAAACTGGAAAAAGAAGCGGTAAAGATGGGTTTGATGGTGAATGAGGACAAAACGAAGTACCTGCTGTCATCGAGCAAAGAGCCAGCGCATATGCGCCTTGGCAACCACGCTACTGTTGGCAGCCATAATTTCGAAATAGTAAAAGACTTCGTTTATTTGGGAACATCATCAACACTAGCAACAACGTCAGCACTGAGATCCAGCGAAGAATTAATCTTGACAATAAATGCTACTTTGGACTAGGTAGGCAATTGAAAAGTAAAGTCCTATCTCGGCGAACGAAAATCATACTCTACAAGTCACTTATCGTACCCGCCCTGCTATATTGGGCAGAAGCATGGACCATGACAACAGCAGATGAAGCGGCTTTGGAAGTGTTCGAGAGAAAAGTTCTTCGAAAGATTTATGGACCCCTACGCGTTGGCGAGTACCGAAGAAGATTTAATGATGAGCTGTGCGAGCTATACGCAGACATCAACATAGTTCAGCGAATTAAAACGCAGCGGCTGCGCTGGCTAGGCCATGTTATGCGAATGAAAGATGATGCTCCTGCCAAGAAAGTGTTTCTATCGGAACCCGCCTATGGAAGCAGAGGTAGAGGGCGGCCCCCACTCCGTTGGAAGGACCAGGTGGAAAACGATTTAAACTCCCTTGGTGTGACCAATTGGCGCCGGTTGGCGGAGCGAAGGAGCGACTGGTGCGCCTTGTTGGACGGCCATAACCGTTTAGACGGTTAAGCGCCAATTTAGTTAGTAAGTAATATCTATCTCGATTAGTTTATGCCGTTACGGATTACCGTTATGCGAGTATAAAAATAATTTGACAGATGTCGCTCGTAGCCGCCGTCGTGAATGTAATCAGGCCTATTGCGGCACAGCTGAAGAAAATGTTTTTGCGAAGTCTCAAAACCAGGTTGGGATAATAACAGTGTCACCAAAACAGTTCTGTAAAAGGTGTTTCGCATATAAAATATATGTATTTATTGGAAAGTCTTAAACAAAGTTATTCACACAAAGTATAAATGGTGTGTTCAAAGGGAAAAGCAATCTCGGCCATGACACAATGAAGTTTTTCCATTCCAGTAACATCGCCACAATAACGCAAGATGTTGGGTTTGTAAATATTAAAGAACTTCATGCTAGATGGTGCCAGTGTCGCTCGATTTGCCGTTCTCCATAAAAATACGTGCAATCTACTCATCATGCATAAGATTGTGTTAAACGCATCTAAATGAAAAACTGCTAATGTGACGGGGCTTTAACGAGCAACGGGACAGTCATATGGCTGAGTGAATAGTCAAACTAGTATGAATATAGGTACTGAGGTTCGCATCCCAGTACTCGAAAAGTTAGCTAATAAAGAATTCGTGATTTAGAAATACATTCTAGAAACCATCGCCAAAGATGACTTGATACGAAACATTTGTTTACGCTCTCATTTTTTTCACTCTCACGAGGGATTTATCTCAAATTTGTGCTGACAACAATTACAGATAAATCCCTCGCGCCAGTTGAAGCGGGTGCCAGAACAAAAATGTGCCAGCTAAAACGAAAAACGGGCCAAACATTTCGGTAAACTTTAGTTTGACCTACAACTGTAGAAATGCGGTCTAAAATTATGGGGAAAAAGATAAAAATACTTGTTTTAGTGTAAATATTGTTAGTTCGAAGGCGGAGGGTAAATGTTATTTCCCATTCAAAGTTATCACTAAAAACAGGTTTTGTAAATATGAAGTCCTGATGCAAGCAGTCCATTTTGATCACAGAACCTGGAACGTCAGACATGTAGGGTAAGCCCTATCCACTAATGATGTTAACTATTACATCCTAGGTCCGATTTACTCAAATTTGAAAAGAATATTTGGTTTTCACTGTGAGTTAAATGCGTTACAATATTTGACTAATTAATTTAATCAAAATGTAAATTTTACTTAGATTTATTTATATTTAACTCTACCTAGTCGTATTATTGTAAAATAAGTTTAAAGAAATAAATATTTTCGACTATCATTTTATCATGTATGTCAAAAATCCCAATATTCAGATATATTAATTTTTGTTTGGAGTGGCATCTTTGGCAAATGTTATAAAAATGTGCATTTTGACAGCGCTCTCTCGAAACAAAGAGTCGCAAATCCATTCATCAATGTCATCGCAGTTTGTAGTTTTCTCTCTTATATCAACAACGAAATGAGAAAAAAAAATGTCCAAATTTGCGAACGGAAATATTTGTTCAAATAGGGACAATCTTACATTAGACTGCGATTTTTCGATCTATTGTTAAATCGTTCTCAAGGAGTTTGGTCGCGGCTACGACAATAGGACTATCAAGGATATAAACACAACAAAAACTGTTCACTCGCATTAGTAGTTTTTGAATATCGAATCCTTTTCAGTATTGAAGGGTTTGGTTTTCTTCACTTTTCCCCTCTCCATTAACATTTTATCGAAGTTGAGTAGAAGTATTACATACAGCAGCAAATAATAAAATAGCAGTGGAAATTTTCATCAGATTTTATTTTTTTATTTTCGATAATGTTAGAAAAAACTGCTATGAATTTTGTTACTGGAACTGTATCAACCAATTCCAAAAACGTTTTCGAAAATATTCGAAAATTCGAGAAAATTTTTGGAAATTTTCGAACGTATTATTCAGTGTTTTCGGAACTCTTTTGAGCATGCAATTTTGTAGCTTAAACAATTTTAGTCCTTAGATAATTTTCGTTTATGGGGTGGGGGTGTTGCAGATTTTCTTCCATGCAAAATTCGCGTAACTTAATTTTTTAAACAGAAGAAAATTTGAAACATAATACGTAAAAAAATTGTTAGAAAACAACTCGAATTTTGTGAGAAACCTATAACTTTATGAACTAAAAGGGATTGCTTATTCCAACAAAAAAAAAAAAAAAAAAAAGGATCAGAAAACTAAATCAAATGGTCGAAGCTGTCGTAAAAGTTTTCGAATTTTCGAAAACGTTTTTTAAATTGGTTTGCATAGTTTCAGTCATGATACAAGAAAACAAAGGAATTCCAGTTTGAGGTATTTGACATAAACTTTGTAAGTTGTCAAAATACTGAAAGGTAACTGCCGTCTCAACAAAACAATGTTTTGGTAATTTTTAATTTTTTATTAGCTATTTGCATTCAGCTATCAACATTTGAAGGATAGCTGTTCAAAAGTGTGAATTGATTAAAATACAACTAAAATGCCGCATCCAAAAAGTTAACCAAAATCAGTATACTCCTTTCAGGAGAGTACTTCTTGTTAAACGCTGACCACTTGCTTGGCAAAACCACCCTGTCGGTGTATAAAGGTTTTCTACCAGCTTTGGCATGTCCTTAGACTCCCACCACACATGGGATTCATGCCCTGCCTTTGGAAGTTTTGAAAAACTCCCCTTAACTACTTCAAAATATTATTATTATTCTGATCATGACATTGAGCGTCCTCTCTTCTTCAGATCTCCCATTTTCGATAGACACCATCCCATAGGAATTTCTGCGATCTATTAGCGTCCCAATCAGGAACTACTTCGTCGACCTGTTAATCTTATAGATAACTGAAACCGCAACGTTTTGCGTCTTTCAGAATCGCAGAGCAAAACCAAAGTGTCTGTGTTACCTCACATTAGCTTATCAATCGTGGCAGCAGCGCCCTTAGCAGTGAAAGCGGCACCGGTATTTCACAAGGCGGCCCAATTAAGGGAAGGATCTGTTCAAACGCGATTTAGGCGAACAATCGTCTAAGTCACTCAGCTACGTAGTAGCGTTAGGACCGCTCACCAGTGACAAGTTGCCTGTCCTAGCAAAGGCTTTAGAGCCTTCCGCGATTTACAACCAGATTGACTGAATTTTGTATGTGTTCGTGCAGTCGGGTGGCTTCGTGACACACGTATTTTTTGTCGGCTACACGTTGATGAAAATCAAAAATTTTTGATTTTTTCATTTGACGCTAGCTTATTTGATAGTCGCGGGGTGTAATTGACAAAACGCAGTGTTGTATTTAGTTTGTGTCGACATTCAAAATGAACAAGTGCGCGGAAGAACAGCAATTCATATTAAAATTTATTGAAAATTATCAATGTTTAGCAGCTTTATGGAATGTAAAGCTTTTATTATTACTTAATAAAATTTTTATTAATTTTTTTATTATTTAATAAAACTGCTGTAGTTGCAAGTAAGAAAAATCATCATCCGATGACGGCATATTCACGTCCGAACGCTACGGTTTCTCAATGCAAATGTTGATTGATGGCTTTTTATTTGATAGTCGCGGAGCAAGCGTCAAATATCCGACACGCACACATACAAAAATTCAGTCAATCTGGTTGTAAATCGCGGAAGGCTTTTAGACCCAATAGTGGAAAAGAAACTATGCTGTCTATGATGGTATCCAGTCTGGGATGCAGTAGATTTATGTTCTTGGAATACCGGTTGAGTTCAATACCTGCCCGGAACAGTAATAAACGTCAAAAAAAGAGTACCAACAAAAAAAAAACGACTCGTGTAGAGAGACCTTAGGTCTTACCTAGTAACTTTTCCTGTGCTTCACACAAGAAACAAATTTTTCAGATATTCTCCGCTTCGTGGCAAATAAAAAACAGCAAGAGGAATTGCATTAAAAATATAGCTTTGGAACTTTTATGGTTGCGCTGTTTCAAAAGGGAATGCCAAAACACAATTTATGTCAAAAGAGGGGCTGACAAGAAGAGGAAGTGTAACCTCTCTATATTTGTATCATATCATAGTTTCAGTAACAAAATTCATTTCAATTCGCTCTTTCTTAAATTATCGAACATCATAACTTTTTATTGACGAAATTTAGTAAACGTAGTCACTGCTATTTTCGTGTTCGCTGCTGTAAATGCCCTGATCCATTTAGACTGGTTATGAACCCAAGGCGAATCTATGCAAGGTGAAGCCAAAAAATGCAATTCGCAATCAACTGGAGTTATGCCATCATCTTGTACTGATTACGCCTTGTATAAATCTATTTTTCGCCCGCTACTATTGTTTGTGTAGTTTGTTAGATACATAGTTTCGTATTTACTTGATAGTTTTCTAAAGAAAAATAAACCCATATACATAAATGTCTGTAAATATTGTAAATATAAAACAATTCATTTCCCTTCTTCTTTTGCTTAAATTTCATATCATTTGTGATCTTTCATATCATTATCCTTTCACACACACAAACACACACATGCAACTCTACTCCCATTGCGTGACTTGTAAATATTGACAAAACAACTTGATTATCATCTCTATTGGTTTTTCATTATCGCATTACTATAATTATTAAATATCAAAAATTTGGGTTTTTGTAAATAAAAAAATTTTAATAAAATGTAAATTGTAGAAATGTATTTAGTAAAAATCGTACCATCACCTCAAATACCAAAAATAATAACACCTCAACAATCATCACCACCACCTGCACCAACACCACCAATACCAATACCACCACCACCACAACAACCAAAATCACTTGTTCAAATCATACCGCCTCGACTGTATTTAGAAATGTGTCGCATGGTGCAGAATCATCATCCGCAACGACAACGACTACAACAGCAACAGCAGCAAAAACGTATTTATCAGCGGCGAGAGCAGTTACTAAATGCTATTTAAAACATGCTAACAATCAAAATCAAAATTCTCATAAATCAACTAACCAACAACATCATACTCAAACCTCCTCTACCTCCTTCTCAACCTACTCCACAAATTCTTCCACTAATGCATCTGTCAACTATCATAATAATCATAATCATAACCAAAATATGCACCAAACGCACAATTCCCCATATTCCATATATTCCTCCGCCGCCATGACCCCCAATCATCATCAATTAACATCAAAATCGTTGAACGCCTTTAATTATGCTTCCAAAAATTCCACGAATATGAATTTTCTCAGTTTTACGGAAACGGAAGAAGTTCTACAAATTGGTATGCACAAAGTGCTCGTCTATGTAAAGAACCACCGTGATGCCTGGCCGTTTATGGATCCCGTTGAGGAGGATATAGCACCACGTTATTATTCCATTATACGGAGGTGAGTATATATATTTATTATTTGTGTTATTAAAGTTTGATTAATTAAGGTTATAGAAATAGTCGATGCAATGCTAGGTTAGGTTGTTCTGGCCGATCCGTGAGGACCTTTTACTTACTTACTTAATTGTCGTTTAACCGTTTAAACGGTTATGGCCGTCCAACAAAGCACGCCAGTTGCTTTTTCGCTCTACCAACTGGCGCCAAGTGGTACACAAAGGGAGTTTAAATGGCATCCACCTGTTTCTTCCAGCGGTGTGGGAGCCGCCCTCTTTCTCTGCTTCCATAGGCGGATTCCGATAAAAATATTTTCTTAGCCGAATCGTCATCTTTCAATCGCATGACATGGCCTAGCCAGCGTAGCTGCTGCATGAGGACCTCATCTAAACTAAATTTTCCATAGTGTTACTATAAGCTTTTTGAACGACCAAACTGAAAATCCCTATCAAAAATCAACATCTATGTTATAAAATAGCTTCGTCCTTTTGGCAAACACTAGAAGCTTTCTAGGACCTATCTTAGTTTCTGCTCCTAGATGTAATTTCTGTGTCACTCCTAATGACTGGAGTTTTAGCTTGACGAGCGCCTGACAAGAGCACAAAAAAGAGTCGTTCGGTTGCTTTTACTGCAGCCTAAGTTTCCTATGTTATTGTTGTTGTAGCGATAGGGACACTCCCCGAAGGCCCTGGGAAGTGTTATCAATGTTGAAGGTCCTTTGCAAGAGCCTCGGCTGCTAAAGAAAGGATTCGCCACTGGTAGTTGAGGTTGACAATTGGGTTGGAGAAGCTATATATTCGCTGGCAATCCCTTGAAAGGGTTGCATTACACAACCCTTGAATCAATTTGGTATTTTAGTCGGTTCTTACGACAGGCATACCTGCCGCGAGTATATTATAAGCCCTCTAACCCGCTGATAATTCCTGAGTAAAAGTAAAATCAATGAAACGTTTAATTCCAAAATTTTCCCGATTTCCCGATTTCCCGACTGCCAACACGCTCGACCTCGCAGCTTTTGACAGCGGAAAAAGAAGCTACTTAGCCTGAACTTTAGTTCCTTGGAAAACTTATGCAACTATGACCTCTTTAGGTGTACGAGCACAAGAAGAATTTTCTTCCTATCCCTTCCCATGCAGACCAGTCACATGGGTAGGGGTCATAAACGGTATCGAAAGAAGTTTATTTGTTATTGGCCTTTATATGCTACCAACGCCTTGAACCGAAGAAAATTTATTGATGAACTGAAAGAGCTTTACGCATATATGAAAATAGTTCAGTTTAACGACTTAGCTAACTATGTTATGCGAATCGATAAAGACACTTCGACTCAGAGTTTCAGTGTCTCGTTATTACTCTTTTAACCACTGTACGTACGGCCAGGGGTCGGTGAATTCCCCAACTGCCAGTTTGATCCCAATTAGCGTTTAAATACTTCGCCACGTGTTCATGGAACCAAGACGAAAAGGAAATATTAGATCATCTTTTTGGTGTTTCATACAACTTTTCGCCCAAAGCTCCCAAATCAGCCGATTGTCACTCATCTAGAATAATTGCAAGCGTAGTTTTCATCGTAGAAAGGTGCTGTATTGTGCATTGAAACGGTATGGGCTTCCACTTCCCGGGAAGAGACCGCCGATTGTGCAGGCTCCGAAGTGCTTTCCAGTTCCAAGAAAATGTGCCCATTGCGTTGTTAATAGTGACCGAATGATTTTCAGTTTTTCCACAAGATCCTCTAATAAAGAGTCGTCAACGTCACGATTTAATTTTAATTATGTCGTACCACAGTGTAATTGCAGTTAAACGGGATTCGTGGCGGAGCATTTGAAAACGTGGACTACATTGTGCACATGTGGGCCTTTCAGAATGCATTCCTAATAAGTAAGAGTGTATTTAAGAGTATTACAGTATCCAGATTGAAGTTGAGTGAAAGCAGCCCGAGTTCCCACTTTGTGCACATCATTGATGACCTCTCGGTACGGTACCCACGGCTGTTTTATGTATTCTCAGATCTCACCATTCTGCTTATTTTGATTGGAAACTTATAGAACCTAACGTTTAGAATGCCCAGGAAAACAGGGAACTCAACAGGTTGATAAGCGCCATTCATAGGTTCCGCAACCCAACTGTCAACCTCACCTATGCTACATATATGCATGTACCATATACAAATTTAGCAGGCGAGGCGGCTCTGGCAACCCTAAGTTCCTAATGCAACAAGGGGTGGGTGGGCGATATTGCCTAGAGGGTTGAATGCTGCCATATTAAATCGTTATCGAGATTACCGGGCTCGTAACGTAATGGTACTTGTTACCGGAAAGTACCGGCTCTAGTATATCCGGCAAATGACCATCAACATCGATAACACTTCTAAAATCTTGAGAGAGTATCCTTATCGCTGCAACAACAACAAAAAATAGCTGTGATCTGTCATAAATATCTTCCGCTTTCTCAATGTCGTTGGCTACCTCATTGGCTTAAGCAAAGCTTCGGTGTCGGAGGTCAAGCTTTATTGAAATTTAAATAGAGGATATATTTTGGAGACATTTGTCCTACTGACACTCCAGACCTTACATACCCAATGCATTAGAAATAAAATAACCGACATACCACCATGTACAGCCCGACCTAGACATGCATAGCGAATGCCAACCAATTAGAGCTCGTTTTGACCCATGAACTGTGAATTAATTTTTTTTTACAGACCAATGGATCTCTTAAAGATGGAAGACAAACTGGATAATGGTGAATACAATAAATTTAGTGACTTTCGCAATGATTTCAAATTAATTGTGAACAATTGTCGCCTTTATAACGGACACAACAATGGTAAGTTTTTATTTCTTGAGTTTCGAAGAACCTTCCTTTACTAATAAAACATCCAAAAATCTACTACTTTCAGAATACACCGAAATGGTCAATAATTTACAAGAAGCCTTCTATAAGGCAACCAAAAAATATTTTGATAATTTGTCGGACGATGATGATGACGATCCATGTTTGGGCTATCCTGCAGCAGATTCAAAAATGAACGTCTTCCGTGAAAAATATTTCAATAAGAAATCAAGTTCAAAGGATGCTAGTAGCGATAGTCAAAGTGTCGCTGCGGAAGTGGAAAAGAATGTCGTCGTAAACAAAACCGAGAAAAAGAAAAGTGGTAAAAAGCATACACATGAAGCAGTTAAAACGCTGAGTAAGGGAAAGCACGCCGATAGTGCAGATGAAGATATGGAAGATGTAACTGGCGCTGATGATGCCGGTGAGCAGCGTGGTATAAAGCGTAAACGCAAGGAGAAGGACAAACGGCGTAAAAAGAAATCGAAAAGTAAAGCTGTAGCGATAGAGAAGCACACAGATGATGAAGATGAAGTAATGGAAGGGACTAATGAAAATCAAGAAAACGACCAAGATATAACTGAAGAACATGAAGTGGAACAAGAGCAAAGTACGAAAAAGGGTAAGAGTAAAGGAAGTAAAGATAACTCCACGAAGAAGAGTAAGAAAAGTAAAGGTGAAAAATCTACAAAATCATCAAGCAAATTAACGAAAAGTAAAGGTGAGAGTAGCAAAGGGAAAAAACAGAGCAAGAAAAACAAAAAGTCGAAGAATGAAAATACCGATGAGTCTACATTGTCCGAGGATGAGGAAGCTAATGTGAAATTGGAACTGCAACCAGAACTGGCTCCCGAGCCGGAGGCCGAGCGGAGGCAATCGGATATGGACATCGAACCGGAAAGCGAAATGGATGTGGGTAGCGATGATGAGGAAGATGAGAATTTCGAAAAACCAGCTGCCAAAAAAAGGCGACTTAAAGCTAATAAAGATAGCAAAATACAAACCAAATCAAGTGCTGGTGAAAAGAAGAAAAATTCGTCTACAAAATCCACAAGCAAACAGACTCCACCTGCCAAACAGCAAAAGCGTAAAGGCAGATCGGCTAAGACAAAACAAAGGTCTAAAACCGCGCCAGACGAAAGTGAGCAGGACAGCGACAATAGTGAAGAGGAAAAGTTAGCAGTAAAAAATAAACCGAATTTAAATAAAGATATGCCACCACCCGCCGTGGACGCGCTTGCTGCTAACGCATCCGAGTTAGAGGAGGAAATAATCGATGACGATGATGATTCAAGATCGCGCAGCATGTCACCCTTCAAAGTAGATCTACATAAAAAATATTCCAAAAGTGCACTTAACGATGATCTCTGTGAATTGTTGACGACAGTGAAAAAAGCACCCATCAGCACAACTTCAGTAATCGCAACAACTATTAAAACACCAAGCGCTAATCAAAAACGTGCCGCATCGAGTGATGACGGAGATGATGATGCTGATGAAGATGATTTTAAATCTCTATCCAGTCGTAACTCAAGCCCAGCGCGTGCATCCAGTGAGGAGCGTGGTAAATCGAAGCGCACACCTACGAAAAATTCGCGCAATACAAAAAAGGATGATGCGTCGACTAGCACTAAAAAATCCAGCTCAACTTTAGCTACAACAAGTAATAAAAAGAAACCCGAACTGGATGCTGCTGCGGCAGAAGAGGCAGCCAAACAAGCCGAGCTAGAAATGCTGCTCCCTTTTCTCGATAAATATGAGTTAATAAAATATCGGCGTAGTCGCGCTTTGCAGCAAACTCAAACACCACAAACAGCGCGCTCTTCAAATGAAGAAACACAGAAGGGTAGCAGAAGTCGTTCGAAGGAAACTGGGAGCAAGAAAAAAGATACAACGAAAGTTGTTGAAAAGGTAAAAGTGGGAGATAAGTCAAATGGTGAAATTGGCACAAAGGCGCGTAAGACGAGTAAAAGGGGAAAGAAAGAGGCACGCGCCAAAGAAGCTATTGTAATTGAGGATAAGGAGATATTAGCTAAATCGCCGCCAACTGAGGAGGTTTCCGTAAAACCGGTAAACGTGGAAGAGAAAATAACAGCTAAAGGCGGTACGACGCCTACGAAGGTGGAGGAGGTTGATAATGGAATGGTTGATAGCAAGCCACCAACAGCAACTACAGCCGCCACAACAATATCCAACATAAGCACGACCAAAAGCGGCAAAAATGTTGAAAAGAAGACTGGCTCTTCATCCCCAGATAAGCAGACAACAAAGAGGAAAGAAAAACAAAAACAAGAATCGACACCACCAGCTGCATTGGTGGACGCAGATATTCCAAAGAAAGTAACAGAGAAAGCTGCAGCACCGGTACCACCAAAAAAGGCATTACAAAAGAAGGCAGCTGCAAGCGCTGCTGCGAATAAAAAGGCAAACAATAAATCCAATGCCATTAGCGTTAGCATCGCACCAGCAAGAACTTCAACCACAAACATTGAAGCGCTTGATGTAGAGACTGAGCAAACGTTAAAAGATATAAATCGTTGGTTAGAGCATACACCACGCTTCTCAGAATTCAGCTCAGCCAGTAATTCTCCCTCACGCTACAATCTTGATGAGTTCGATGCGGCAATACCAGCAAAATTGGAGCCGTCTGATTTTAGGCGTCCAGTGCCAATAGCGCCGCCAAAAATCGATTTAGTACCCACAAAACTTGCTGAAGTTTTGGTAGATTTGGTCAGTGATGTGCCAGATCCGGTAGTGGTTGCCGCTAGTAGCCTTAAAAAAGAAGTGATCTCAGAGCTAATAACTGACAGTGTAGGCGGTGCTTTGATTAGCACTAGCATCAGTGGCGGCGGTACAGCGAGCAGCGTTAGCTCGAGTTGTGGTACACCACCACATTCGGTAACATCTGCCGCATCTGTTGGCAGCACCTCAGCGAATGCTTCATCTAACAATTCAGTTGTTAATGCACCATCGATCTCATCGATTGCCTCAGCTTCGGCGGCTAATCAACCAACGCTACTCATACCTCCGCCACCGGCCACAGTGGCACCATCTATGAGTACAATAGCGCCACCACCGAAACCGAAAGAGCCGAGCACTACGCAGTTGTTATTGCATCCACCACCACCACCTCATATTAAAAATCAACTTGCCAAGGAAGCTAAGCGCAAAACGCTGAAAGAGAAATTGCAAGCAGGGGCAAATCCACGACGCAAAGACTTACTACGCACTATTGAACGTTTGCAACCAGGTAAAGCGAAGGGTAATCTGATACAAAATATAAATAAGCCAGATGAACTCTTCCCCCTCGGCCCTGTTGCGGCTAAAACGAAAGAAGTGAAGAATGCATTGATTGTAGAGACCGGCGAAAATGCACCCAAACTAAGTTTGGGTACAGTTATTAAAACGGATGATTTTGGAATGGGGCAATCACATAATTTTATTGATGAGTTGGCCAGTAAAACTGAAGGGCCGAAGTCAGGAAGTGGCAGTGGTACCGGCAGTGAAAAGGAAGGTGACGAAAAGCCTACTTCGCTTGAAATAATTTCGCCTTTCTCGACAAAAGTTACGTCCCTAACAACTAGCACATTGGCGGCTGCAACATGTATAGAAAGTGATAAGAAAACTGCTGCTGCTAAAGTGCCAATTGTTGATTATGCCAAACCGTTTGAAAAATTATTTGAAAAGAAGTCTGGCGGTAATGTGGAAAGTAGCAGCGGTGCTGCAGCCAAAGAAAAACCAAACTTGAGCGCATGGTTTAAGGCATTTGGTGCGCCAAAGAAAGCCAAAAAGTCCGAAGAAGAAGAAAAGCAGCAGCAACAACAACAGCAGCAAGCAGATGCAAATGAGTCAGCATCAATCGCAGGTATTGTTTCAAGTAGCTCGACAAAATCAAATGATGGGTTGGGGACGACGTCGACATCCATTTCATCCACTGGCGCTACAGTTGCCAGTCGGTCACCAACTTCTGCATCAATGACGGGAGGTGCGGACTTTTCGCTACCTTCAGCGCCGCGCCAACGTAAAGCCAGCACTGGCAGCACTATTTCAGAACGCTCTTCATTTAGTCAAGATCCTGATTCGCCACGTATAGCCATCGATGAACGTTATGGTTCGTATGCGGGTGCAAATTACACTTCACCCATTGGTGCATCGCCCATAGGCGCATCACCAATAATGGTATCACCAAAACCAGATGAAATTAGCAAACCTACCTCACCTTATCCGCTGAATGGCGCCATAAAAGTGGGTTTCTATCAAGATACCACCACCAAAAGCAGTCCCGACAAAAGTTGTAGTCCACGCGAAATGCCTTCACCATATCCACAATACTCACAACATATTTACTCCTCCGCTTCATCTCCAAATGTTTCAACTCCAGAGTTGAGTGGCACTTCACCCTATGGTGGTGCTAATAGCTATAATCCTTCTGGTTCAGAAGCTTCAAAAACTCCCGTTTACTCATCAACATCACCACTGCCGAATGTCTATGATCAATATAAGCAACCACATTCACAGGAGTCTGATTATAATTCATCGATGAGTCCAAGCACACCAAATCCGAACTCACCATATCAGCAACCTCAGAGTTCGCCCTACACCGCACAATCACATCAATCACCGTACCATCATCCCAATTCCCCATATCATCAGCAACAGCATTCACCGTACCATCAACAGGCTGCAACGGCGGCAGCATCACACACCAGTCCGGCTCATACGTTGGCCGCAGCTGCAGCAGCTCTACCCGCAGGCGCTATCTCAGTCCATTCCCCTTTGCATCAGCAACAACATAGTCCAATGCCTAGTAGTGTAGATTCGCCAGCATCATCCGCTGCAACGCAACCGCCAACGCCGTTGGCACATTCACCACTAACCGATCAAGCACATTCGCCGTATCAGCAACCTGAAAATTCGCCGTATCAGCAACCCGTGAATTCGCCTCATCAACAGTCCGTGAATTCTCCTCACCAACAGTCCATGAATTCGCCTCATCAACAGTCCGTGCATTCGCCTCATCAACAGTCCCTGCATTCGCCGCTTCCACAGTCTGCGAATTCACCTCATCAACAGCCTATAAGTTCGCCTCATCAACAGCCCATGAGTTCGCCTTATAATTCACAACCGCATCAGGCGCAGGCGCAAGGGCAATCGGCGCAAGTGCAGCAGACGCAGGGACAGCAACAGCAGCAACAACACCTCAATTTAAATGCTCTTTCGCCTTACAGTCAAAGTAGCATGAGTCCTTCCCCATATCAGCCCCCAGTAAGAACCCCTGACACTGTGAGCCTCAATCAGCTGACACAGAATGCCGAGACGGGTAAGTTGGCACATGTAGCTGCAACTAAACAGGCGGATCAAGTATTTGGTGGACAAAACGTTACAAATACTAGTTCTAGCAAAATCAACACTAGATTAACTGCGGATTCGAACTACGCGCCCTCTCCTCAGGACCTTTTCAATGCAGCAGCGATTTCAACATCCCAGGCTCAGACGCAGGCGCTAATACAGCAAAAACAACAAACACAACAACAGCAGGAGCAACATCAAAGTCAAACACAACAACAGCAACAACAACAGCAGCAACAAGCACAACTACAGCAACAACAGCAAACAGATAACTTACGAGCTCTTTATGGTTCAGCTCTCAGCTCTGCGGCTGCATCTATTCTAGAGGGTATGAAAAATACTGATTGGAATGCAGCGGGCATTCAGCAGATGCAGAACTCCATTCAGCAACAACAACAACAATTGCATACGCCGGCACAGCAATCAAGCAACCAACAGCAGCTTATGCTTCAACAGCAGCAAAATCAACAAAATGTTCAACAACAGCAGCTGCAGCATCAACAAACGAAACAGCAGCAACAGCAACAAAAAAATCAACAACAACAACAAAATCAACAACAACAACAAAATCAACAACAGCAGAGTCAACAACAAAATCATCAACTACAACAACAACAAAGTCAGCTACAACAGCAGAAATCACAATATCCAACTTACGCTCAATACCAGTCGAAGGCAGCCGCAGTTGCCACCGCGTCTATCTCCTCCGCTACCACTGAAATGGCCGGCACTGATAAAACAGACAGTGTCGCAGCTAATTACACAGACAATTCTGGAAATGATATGGTGGCATTTATGCAGCACATGCATCAACAGGCGCAGGCGCATAAAAATTCTATGGCTGCAGCAATTTCAACTGCGGTGTCGCCGAATGTGGCAGCCTCAAGCGCATCCAACACATCGGCTGCAAATACTACGGCGAACGCGCCCAAGCGTACATCCGAAGACATGTTGGGCATGGATTATAGTAGTGGAGGTGCAGAAGCAACAAGCGAAAGGGACACTGATAGCACAGCTAGCAAACTCCAAAAGTGCGAAAGCAATAGCGGCTCGCAGCAGCATCACCAGCAAACGTCACAGCAGTTGTCGGCACAAAGCAGTAAACAACAACAAATGTTTGATAGCTTTTTGGGTGCGATGCCTTTCGGTAAGCATTTGGGCGGCGGCATAACACCAGATAAGGCATTTGAAATGTACAATCGCGCAGCGGCGATGGGCTTCCCAAAAGATTATGCAAAGGATGGGAGCTGCCAGCAACAGCAGTCACCGCAACAACAACAGCAAGCTAATGTTGCAAGTCAACAACAACAGCAACAGCTGCAAAAACAGGCACAGCAATTGCAACAACAACACCAACAACAACAACATCAGCAACCACATAATCAACAACAGGCGTCTACGCAGCATGTACAACAACGACAACAACAACACAGTCAGCTTCTTCAACAATTGCAGCAGGGCCAACATAAGCAGCAGCAGCAAGCTTCGCAACATTTATCAAATTCCAACATGGAGAGCATAACCGCCAGCTTGCTGAATAAGCCGTTGAATTATGGTGCTAATAGCTTGCAGCAGCAGCAACAACAGCAGCAGCAACAACAGCAGCAGCAACAACAGCAGCAGCAACTACCCCATTCACAGCAGATGAGTCAGAATTATACTGCTCAGTCACAACCGCAGCAGCAACAACAGCAACAATCACAAGCGCAGGAACAACAACAAAATGCTCAGCAGCAGCAACAACAGCAATTAACCTCAAAATCAGCTACAGCCTCAATAGCAGCCTCTTCTGTATCAGCACTAGAGGCTAGCAATATGCTCAACATGTCCACTGCTCATCATTTGACGCACCATCTCTCCGCTTACAACAAGCCGACACCACCGCCGCCGCCAGCGCAGACCTACAACAATCCAGCTGCGTCCCTTTTACATCCCTTGGCTGAGAGTCTGTTTGGATTGTCCTCGGCGGCTAGTGCTGCAAATTTCTATGACAAGAACATGCCGCCTGCAGCGCATATGTATAATGCAATGGGAGCAGCGAAGAACCTCAGCACATCTCAGCTGTACTCGAATCCCGCAGCATCAATCGCCGCAATGAGCGCTGGCTCTGGAATGTATGGCAATACTCAGCAGCTTGTTTCATCAGCGGCGGCAAGCAATGCATTCGGCGTCACGAATTCCAGTGCCGGAAATTGCGATAGTAATAATGGGGCTAATCAGCAACAGCAAAATGCCACTGGAGTGGGTGTGGTTACGGAAGTTGCAAAGCCGGCTGTGCATGTGCCTGCAAAACGTGGGCGCAAAAAGAAAGCATCAACGATTGCGGCGGAAGCGGCAGCAGCGGCAGCTAAATTACAACAACAGCAACAGCAACAACATCAGCAACAACAACAACATCAGCAACAACAACAACAACAGCAGCAGCACCTACAACAACGCCAGCAACAACAGCAGCAGATGCAACAGCAACAACAACAGCAACAGCAGCAGCAGCAGCAGCAGCAACAGCAGCAGTTGAGTCAAAATCATCTCCATACCTCACAATATAATACAGCGGCCGCGCATATTGCACAGCTAACAAATGCTGCCGCCTCCGGGGCAACCGCTCAACCCGCGCATCAAAGCTCCAGTGGCGTGCCTGCCCATCTACAAGCGCATGCGCAAGCGTTACAACAAGGTTTTCAGCTCTATGCTGGGCTCAAAACTGGTGGAGTTGGTTCCTCACTAGCGGGAGCTTCCAATTCTAGCTCTGCAGCAGTTGTAGCTGCAGCGGCGGCGGCTGCCAGCAATGTTACAGCACACGGAAATAACTCAGCAGCAGCAACAAGTGCAGCGAGTGCAGCCAGTGGCGTTGATGTAGCTACAGCAATTTCCCTTAAGACATCTGCTGCTGCTGCTGAAGCAGCGGGTATGGTAGCGGGTAGCGCTTTCAATTTCGGCCCTACCCCAGGTGGTCTTGGTTTATATGGCGATCAAGCAGCTGCTGCAGCCAGCAGCTATTTAGATCAGTTTAGAGATGCATCAAATCCATATTATATGCCAGCACCCACTCCAGCCCCCGCTCATCGTAATTCGGCGAGTGATACAAGCGCCGCAGAGAAAGCTCAAGCGGCTTTAAATACGGCAGGCGCCTCCGCAGCTAGCGCATATCCATTTTTGGCTTCGCACACAGCGGCGCATGGTACACCATATTCATTTATGCATAATACTGGAGCTGCTCAGTTAACCGATCCCAATTCACAATTATATTCATCCTACTTGCGACGTGAGGATTTCCTTATGTTCAATCAAGGACTTTTGGGGCGCGGTGCTGGAGCAGCTGGTTATGGGCAACCACCGCCACCCACAGCTTATCGGCCATCATCTCTGGGAATACCGAAGCCTTATGATATAAATCGTTCATGGTTTTAGCAGTGCGCCAACAGCGCCACCAATGATGAAATAGGAGGCGTTCAACAGTCGGTTGCGACGGGTTCAGTAGCGGGCACAGGTGTTGAGGCCGATAATAGCTTGCTATGTGGTCAACAGCAGTTGCAACAACATGTCCACCAACAACAGCAACAACACCATCAACAACAGCATCAACAACAACCACATCAGCAGTTGCATCAGCATCAGCTGTGAATAATTTTATTGCTTTTGGGTTTATTGCTGCATTCCGCCTCACAAATGCATTACGCAATGAGAATACTGCACGAAGTCTCTAAACTACAAACACATAAATATGTACCTATAGTGTTGCATAAGACAATAGCAACCTTAAATATTACAGAGTTTAAAATATTTTAGTTTTTGAAGTTAAATTTAACTTAATATCGTATGCTATGAAGAAAAGTCTATAAACAAGAGCTCGCTGATATGATTTTGAAAAATTTTAAACAAATTTCTGAAGATGCACATGTGTGTTTTGAATAAGAATTTATTTTCACGATAACTTTTTAAGTTATACAAAATTATAATTTTTTTTTTTCAAAGCGCATACTTTGATAAGATTTAAATTATTTGAATTTTCTTATCATAACTATTTTCTTTATTAAAATGATTTTTTTTTCAAATGTGTACATGTTTTGAATACATAATCGTATAATTGGGCAAGCTTTTAAAAAACTTGGAAAATTTTGAAAATGTTTCAACTTAAGTATTATTATTTTTTTTTTTTATACAAATTTTTTATAAATTTTTGTTATACATTTTCATTTTTATTTTTTATTGTCCGAACACGTATTTCTTTTAAATAGCAAACATTTTTGTTTGTTGAAAGTCAAGTTTTTGTTGCATATTTTATATTAAGAAGGAAGTAAGTTGTGATATATTAATTGGCATATGTTGAGCAATTAGCCCTTGTCGCTGATATTTTGATACCATTTTTTTCTCAATTGAAAAAAATTATTTGTATAAGCTTATTTTTAAAACGTATAATATGTTTTTTTTGGAATCAAATGTTTCATATAACAAATTTTTTCCAAAATGGAATTTAATTTTTTTTTGGATAATCTTTTTTTTAAATAAGTTGTTTTACAAAGTAAATTGATTCTTAAAATAGATTGTTTTTTCAAAATATAATTTTTTTCAGTTTTGGTCGGAAATTATAACTTTTCCAAAATTGATTTTTTGAAATGGAACCGTTGGATAATGAATCTTTTCCAAATTTTTTTTTTTTTTTAATAAATTTTTTCCGCAATAATTTTTTTTCAAAATTGAGTTTTTTTTATTTCTTTCAGTTGTTAGATTTGGTTCGCATATTTAATACTTTCAATATAGTTTTTTTATTCAAAATGATTCTTTCTCAAAATTGATTTTTTCCAAAATGTATAAATGAGTAAACTTCTTTTGCTTGCCCATTTTTTCGAAAATAAATTTTTTTCATAATATTTTTTTTCCAAAGCCGTTTTCTTTTATTTCAAAATATGTTTTCTTTAAAAATTTTATCATTTAGTATTTCGAAATTAAGTTTCTTAAAATCAAGTTGTACTAAATTTCCTTATTTTAAGTTGAACTATTAATTTTTGAAGTGTAATTAATTTTTTTTAATTATTAGCATTTCCTAGCATGCCAAAAATTTTCTTTGACTTTTGATATAGTTTTTTTTTCTTTTTATAAAATTTTTTTTCTGGTGCTAACGTTGTTGTTGGTATACTAACTTGTAAGAAAAATTGAACATATGTATATATGTACATAAATGTTTTTTTTTCATACATTTTTTTTTTTCAATATCTATTATTTTTTCTTACCTTAACATTTTTTAGGAAAATATTTCCCTCATAATAAAGCTTTTGAACAATATTTCAAGAATATCAAAAAGGCCAGACAAAAAAAACTCCAATCGAAGATTTTAAAATTTCCGATTTTTAAGCTTTCAAATATTTTTCGAAGCCTTTTTTATTAATTTTTATCTATAAAACATTACGAAAATTTGGTCTTATTGAAAAGAATTGAATTTAATTTACGAAAATAAGTAAGCAAGACTCAATAATATTTCTGGTTGCTATTTTCATGCACAACGCTGTACAGTATATGTATGTATGTATGCATATGCACACCGGAAATGCTTTGCAAACAATGACAACTATCATTTACTTATGTTCAGCTTTAGTAGATCTATAAACATACATAAATACATGCTAAGAAAAATTAAGAATTTAAGTGCAAAGAGTGTAAAATTTAAGTAGAAATAAGTTATACAAAAAAAAAAAAAAAAACAAAAAAAAAAAAAAAAAAAAAGTAGAAACAAAATAAATACAATTTTACTAAAATACAGAATATTATACATAAAACTAACATAAGTGAAAAAAAAAAAACATGACAAAAATGAAGAATAAAACAAAAAATTGTTAAAATATAAAAAAAAAAAAATTATATAAAATTATTATTTTATGTCTAACATATTTCAAATATATTTCATAAAAAAATACATTTCAAAAAGTGAAGTGGCGTTTTACACTGAAAAGCAAAAAACAAATGTCTATTTCATAAGTTCATAATTACATACCTAAATTTTTGTAATTAAGCACAATTTGTATTTATGTTTTAGCTATTAAAAATGTTGTTAATTATTCAACAGCAAAACAAAAAAAAATTTAAACAATAAATTGTTAAAACTACTAAGTTCCATTTGCGATCTAAAATGAGTTGATGAAATATATAAACGTAGTTAAGTTTATTAATTATTATGTAAAATGTTGCTTAAATTCAAAATTAAATAGAAATTCGTTTTTTTTTTATTGTATGTATTCAAGGTTGAAATTAAATACATAGTAGACATGAATGTGCATTAGAAAACATTTAGCACTTAAGCATTACAGATACATACATACCTAGATATAAAATATATATACAAATACATAAATACATTTATAATAATTGATATACAAGACATCATACAAACACAGTAATCTACATAATAAAAATTTTATAGGGTTGCTAGCAGAATCCTTTCCATATCGTTGAGGAAAATGAAAAAAAAAAAAAAATGTTTTTAATGAATTATAAAATTTCTAATTCGATGTTCAAATCAGCACTATGTAAAAACTAAAAGCTCAGCGCTTTTGGCTCTTAACTTCTTGGCTGTGTAATAGACGCAGTAATTATTATGATTGAATCTAGAATACGTAACATGAGTCTATTTATTTGCATTATTGAACTATTTATTGTCCATGTTTGCTCACAGATTGTATTTAGTTACCATCTTTCACTTGGTTCCTCATAACTTTACTAGACACAAAATTACTCCCTAAGTTTCATGGGATTTTGACTGATATGGGCAGTCCTTTACTGTATACAAATCAGCCACTAACAACCCTCGAATGTATGGATTTTAGGCGCCTCTTACGATCTTCCAAAAGGCTTGCCTAACCGCGGTTATACTCCAAGCCCCTTATCATCATTAATTGGTACTTGACCACCTAAGCGGCTTGTCCCTGTTTCAAGATTTTTCTCTCGAACACTCCAAAGGCCATCCTATCTTCTCTCCACACACCGTTACATGACTCCGAGCCTTACATCAAGACATGTATGATGAGCGGCTAAAACGCTCTGAACGTGATTTTTTTCATCGAGAGAGGACGTTTTTCAATTGCCTAGTCAGTCCAAGTAGCGGGCAACAGTAACTTTGCTGTCAAAGGGCAAATGCGCCGATTCCTTCGTGCATGACAGTATGTACTTCGCCTAGGTGTCTGCAACACTGGCGAGTGTAGCAAAATACCTTGATTACTATTTTCGTTGTATTACCTTTCGTTGTATCTCCCTAAGTTTACGAGTTAAGCCAGTTTCGCGTGTAAGCAGTACACTACTTCTTGTAGCAGTACTTCACCCAGTCCTATAGGTGTGATCACTCAAAAATTGTCATCGATATCCTCTAAACTGGCAGTTTCAACAGGGTTTGACCAAAGAGACATGGGTATTAGGGGAATTGGTTCCACATTGCAAGCTCTATGAAGAAATTTGGCACGCAAGAACTCAGCCTTTGAAACAAAACAGCGTGAAAAGGCCCTCAGAGTTATCCCCAAAGAGGCGGCAAAGTCCTATGTCGAATTAATATTTTCACATAATCTTTTCAGGTGGTACGTATGTGGACGTGCTAAACGGGATGTCAAGGTATGGTTTGTAGATTGTTTTATCGGATCTTTTTGATTTTCGGCGGAGCATTTTGTTTCATCTTTGCGTTCGTCTCACGTTGTTTATCTATTTTCGACTTTACGCGAAGGAAAGCAAGAAACTGTTAGTGAGAAAAGAAATGTGCCATATCCGTAGACCAGCCATCAAGCTGCACGTCATAACACGTTTCGGCTTCGATATTACTCTCTTGGTTTAGCTTCCCCGGCTTTTTTAGGAGTCTACTCTTGTCTGTTTTCATATTTGGGAGAGGCAAAGGTGAGCAGGAAAATCTTAACAGCCTTTGTATCGTCAGTCCCGTGGAAGACTTTCACGTTTCACTCTACATGTAGAAGAATAACACGATATTCGTTATTCGGAAAAAAATTGATAAAACTCAATTCACATTTTGAGAGATTTATAATTCGTAGAATAACTCACAAACCGATTTCGAAAAAAGGTAACTAGTCGAACACAACAACTTCGAAATCGGCCGTTAGGAATACACTTATAATTGATATGTTCAATTCAGTCCTCACTTAGCGTGTTCAAGATGGCGTTTGAATTTCCGTGTGATAGAGAAGACGCTGGATTGGGCCAAGAGTAGTAACTTCAAATAGCAGGCAACTAAAGCAGACGCGTATTCTATGTTCAAAAATCTGATTAGAACATCCAATCAGGAATTCTCCAACTCATTTCAAAAATTTTTTTATTTTCAATTTCGTGTCCAATATCAATGGGTTTTTATAGCAACTCCACTTAACTCGTAACCTAATTTTAAGCTTATTGTTTGTATATACATACATATATTATAATGTATAAATATAATTTATTAACTTTAAGTTATTTAATAATATCCAAACGCATATATATACATATTTATGTATATGCAACTATCAGGAGATTAAGGATTAAAAATAAACACAATAACTCACTACAATTTATGATTCCTTCATTATGTAATACTAAACGCTAATATTAATTTCTTTCCCATGAAAGTTAGTTTGTTAAGCTTTTAGTAGTCAAAAGCTTTGAAATAAATTAATGTATTAGTTTAAACAAAACAATATACTACGAACATTTCGCATACCTAGATCTAAAATGAGCTAACTTAAAAGTCGTAATTCTTGAAAATATACGAAACGGCGGGTATTAAGTGCGCCGTGCTATATAGAACATTTGGCATTGATGGAATTAATAATTGTTTTTTTGAGTTAATCTCTTTTCCGATCTGGGTATGATATATGTTATATATTTATTTTTATAATTGAATTATCAAAAATGTTTACTTAACTGAAGGCTCACCTTTAAACTGTTTTGGCCGTCCAACAGATCTCATCAGTCTCGTTTTCGTTGCGCTATCTAGCCCTAATTGGTGATACTAGAATAGTTTTCTATTTGGTTGTAGTTGATGTTGTTGTAGCTGTGCTTTTTATACTTGGTTCTTCCAACGCAGTGGGGGTCTTCGTTTTCGAAAACTGCGTTTTTGGTTTTCGAATTATTTTCTACCAAAATAAATATATATTTAAATGCGTTTTAAGCAATTTTCGGAAAAAATGTTTCCCCTCTTACCTTCATCAAGATTTATCATGTTTTGTTGATGTATACTGGAACGATTTTCCGTCATCCCTTGTCAAATTTGGTTAGTCTCAAAACCAAATTTGACAAGGGATGACGGAAAATCGTTCCAATATACATCATCAAGATCATATCGAGAGCAAAAGAATCACAAAGTCCACATCTTAAAACAACTAAGAAAGTCTAAGTTCAGGTGAAACCGAACATTATATACCCAGCTGTGCACTTGAAACGCTGTTGTTGTTTGCTTTGTGTGGTTAATAGTGTTATAAGGCTGCACAATAATACACATATGGTTCTATTCTGGCATTAAAAGTATTTTGGAAAGAGTAACAAAAAAAGGAACGGGTCACGCCCATTTTCAAAATTTGTTTAAGATTTGTTCTTAGCTCAACCATACCATAAATACCATAGAGTTATTGCAACCTTTTTAAGGTTCGGCCTTTAGGAAAAGTGGGCGTGGTCTTTACCCGATATTGATTATCTTCACTCAGTATATATAATTTGGCAAGGATAGTGTCTCTGCCAAATTTCAATGTAATATCTTCAACCGCTTTTGATTTACGGCTTGTTATTCTTGTAAATGTGGGTGATATTCCCATATTCCACATTTTTTTTGGAATTTATGTACTGCGTCATAAAACCAATCCACATACCAAATTTCATTAGCTTAGCGGTGTTCTTTTTTGAATTATCTTATTTTTTCCATTTTTCTAAATTTTATGTATGCGTGGTTATCGTCTGATTGCGCTCATTTTCAATACCAATCTTTTCTGGATCCAGATAAGTCCATATAACGAACTTGATGAATATATCTCAATATTTGCTCAAGTTATCGTGTTAACGGACGTACGGACGGACATGGCTTAATCAAATTTTTTTCCATACTGATGCTTTCGATATATGAAAGTCTATATCTATTTCGATTCCTTTATACCTGTACAACCAACCTCTAACCAATCAAAGTTATAATACCCTGTATACAAGTACAGTTGGGAATAAATATAACAAACTGTAAAAGCATAATATAATGTAGAGATAACATTTACATAAAATGGGTGTAGTTTTTCTGCACTTTAAAATATGTCTCTGATATGAAGAATATTGATATTAATAATAAGGCCCGATTTTTCAGTAGTTGGTTAGGCTATATTTAAATTAAGTTTGCTTAAACTCTAGTGAAATTTAAACTCCAGAACAGTTTTTCATTCACAGTTTAAGACCGCCTTTCCGGTAGGCCTTTGTGTAGGGCAACATTGTTTTTTTATGATCTAGATAAGGTGTACATACGGTAACCCCTGGATTTTGTTTCCCAACAAATATGGAACAAATATTTCTCCAGCTTTAGGGAAATTGATATCTAGTTCTGGATATCCAACATCATTCTCTAATTATTCTTAAACCTGACAACTAGTTGATATCAAACATTCTTTAATCACTATCCAAACTTTGAGAAATTTTGTAAAATGTATAGCTCTCGACGTCATTCTCAAATTATAATTATTATTTTGAGAAATTTTGAGTACATTTCTCCAGTTGATATTCTAAATTGGATATCGAATTGACGCGGAGTAGAAACGAAATCTTTTCCAAGGTGGTACCACAAAAGCCAACAGCTGTGAGAAATAAACACCTGGTTGGTAGCAGTAATGAAGAGTTATAAATTAAAAATAAATTATACATGTTTTATTTTATTTTCGTGAAAATACTGTAGTTTTGGAACTCATATGTTTGAGTCCAATTAGAGAACTATACTTGAATACAACTTGAGAACTATATTTGTTTCATCTCAAGCAACATAATTTCTTGTTCCATAAAAAAAGTCCTTTTTTGCTGGTAACGCTATGATTCTCAAGTTGAGCCATTGTTTCGAAACCACTCTTTAGAAGTATGCCTTGGTATCAATATGAGCACTAATGGTACTCAAGCCCATATGTTTGTTGGGTATATTCAACGCCATTGCGAATGACCGCTTAATGAACCCGGTACTGGTCGTTCCGTGGTGCTAACGAATCACATATTTTAGTCTCTGTAATATTCATTAGAAGAAAAGTCACTCAATGTAACGCTTATATCGTACGTTGAATTGTAGCTGATTCAACTCAAAATTTTGATTTTTTTAGATTTTTTGACACTGAGATTCATAAAATACTCAAAAAGATTATAGATGCCTCTGAATCTCATTTTTATATATGAAATCCATGGCTCAATTATATGGTTGGCTCATCTCATCAGCTGATTTTATTTTTATCATTGCATGGTCGATGGGATTGTCAAAAGAAGATGGCAAACTCAAAATGAAACCAACACATTAACAACATTTTCTTATCACACACAAAAACTGCCATGTTTTATGTTTTCATTTCATTCCATTCGCCTAATACCAATACACAGATTTTGACAATTTGAACAGACATAATTTGTTACTGTACAGATGAGCCAACCATATAGTTGAACCATGATTAAATCTATAAAAAAATAAACCTCAATATGTCAGATAAGACTTGTATATAATTTTATGCTTTTCAACTTTCTAATCGACGATATTTGCAAAAAAATATTTCTGGAATCTTGCAAAAATGTAGTAATTAATGTTTTATGCAATAGTCAATACTTTATTAGTTAGGCCCGGTTTTTCACTACAAATTCAACTCACTCTGTCAGTCAACTAACGCTAAAACTTATTCTGTAGTTTTTCATCCTTTAACTGAAGCTTAAAAAAAATTACAAACAAGTAAGGAAGGCTAAGTTCGGGTGTAACCGAACATTACATACTCAGTTGAGAGCTGTGGAGACAAAGTAAGGGAACATCACCATGTTGTAAAAATAACTTAGGGTAACCCTGGAATGTGTTTGTATGACATGTGTATCAAATGGAAGGTATTAAAGAGTATTTTAAGAGGAAGTGGGCCATAGTTCTATAGTTGGACGCCATTTAGGGATATAGCAATAAATGTGGACCAGACCTGACTCTAGAATTTGTTTGTACGATATGGGTATCAAATGAAATGTGTCAATGATAATTTTAAAAGGGAGTGGGCCTTAGTTCTATGGGTGGACGCCTTTTCGGGATATCGCCATAAACGTGGACCAGGGGTGACTCTAGAATGCGTTTGTACAATATGGGTATCAAATGAAAGGTGTTAATGAGTATTTTAAAAGGGCGTGGACCTTAGTTCTATAGGTGGACGCCTTTTCGAGATATCGCCATAAAGGTGGAACAGGGGTGACTCTAGAATATGTTTGTATGACATGTGTATCAAAAGGAAGGTATTAAAGAGTATTTTAAGAGGAAGTGGGCCATAGTTCTATAGTTGGACGCCATTTAGGGATATCGCCATAAAGGTGGACCAGGCCTGACTCTAGAATTTGTTTGTACGATATGGGTATCAAATGAAAGGTGTTAATGAGTATTTTAAAAGGGAGTGGGCCTTAGTTCTATAGGTGGACGCCTTTTCGGAATATCGTTATAAAAGTGGACCAGGGTTGACTCTAGAATGCGTTTGTACAATATGGGTATCAAACGAAAGGTGTTAATAAGTGTTTTAAAAGGAAGTGGGGCTTAGTTCTATGGGTGGACGCCTTTTCGGGATATCGCCATAAACGTGGACCAGGGGTGACTCTAGAATGCGTTTGTACGATATGGGTATCAAATGAAATGTGCTAATGATAATTTTAAATGGAGTGGGCCTAAGTTCTATAGGTGGACGCCTTTTCGAGATATCGCCATAAAGGTGGACCAGGGGTGACTCTAGAATTTATTTTGTACGATATGGGTATCAAATGAAAGGTATTAATGAGTATTTTAAAAGGGCGTGGGCCTAAGTTCTATAGATGGACGCCTTTTCGAGATATCGCGTTAAGGATGGACCAGGGGTGACTCTAGAATTTGTTTGTACGATATGAGTATCAAATGAAAGGTGTTAATGAGTATTTTAAAAGGGGGTGGGCCTTAGTTCTATAGGTGGATGCCTTTTCGAGTTATCGCCATAAAGGTGGGCCAGGGGTGACTCTAGAATTTGTTTGTACGATATGGGTATCAAATGAAAAGTGTTAATGAGTATTTTAAAAAGGAGCGGGCCTTAGTTCTATATGTGGACGCCTTTTCGAGATATCGCAATAAACGTGGACCAGGGGTGACTCTAGAATGTGCTTGTACGATATTGGTATCAAATTAAAGGTATTAAGGAGGGTTTTAAAAGGGAGTGGCCCTTAGTTGTATATGTGAAGGCGTTTTCGAGATATCGACCAAAATGTGGAACAGGGTGATCCAGAACATCATCTGTCGGGTACCGGTAATTTAATTATATATGTAGCACCACGAACAGTATTCCTTCCAAGATTCCAAGGGCTTTTGATTTCGCCCTGCAAAACTTTTTCATTTTCTTCTACTTAATATGGTAGGTGTCACACCCATTTTACCAAGTTTTTTTCTAAAGTTATATTTTGCGTCAATAGACCAGTACAATTACCATGTTTCATCCCTTTTTTCGCATTTGGTATATAATTATGGCATTTTTTTAATTTTTCGTAATTTTCGATATCGAAAAAGTGGGCGTGGTCATAGTCGGATTTCGACCATTTTTTACACCAATACAAAGTGAGTTCAGAGAAGTACGTGAACTGAGTTTAGTAAAGATATATCGATTTTTGCTCAAGTTATCGTGTTAACGGCCGAGCGGAAGGACAGACGGTGGACTGTGTATAAAAACTGGGCGTGGCTTGAACCGATTTCGCCCTTTTTCACAGAAAACAGTTATCGTCCTAGAATCTAAGCCTCTACCAAATTTCACAAGGATTGGTAAATTTTTGTTCGACTTATGGCATTAAAAGTATCCTAGATAAATTAAATGAAAAAGGGCGGACCCACGCCCATTTTGAAATTTTCTTTTATTTTTGTATTTTGTTGCAACATATAATTACTGGAGTTGAATGTTGACATAATTTACTTATATACTGTAAAGATATTAACTTTTTTTAAATTTGAATTAAAAAAATTTTTTTTTAAAAAGTGGGCGTGGTCGTTCTCCGATTTTGCAAATTTTTATTAAGCAGACATATAGTAATAAGAGTAACGTTCCTGCCAAATTTCATCATGATATCTTCAACGACTGCCAAATTACAGCTTGCAAAACTTCTAAATTACCTTCTTTTAAAAGTGGGCGGTGCCACGCCCATTGTCCAAAATTTTACTAGTTTTCTATTCTGCGTCATAAGTTCAACTCACCTACCAAGTTTCATCGCTTAATCCGTATTTGGTAATGAATTATCGCACTTTTTCGATTTTTCGAAATTTTCGATATCGAAAAAGTGGGCGTGGTTATTGTCCGATATCGTTCATTTTAAATAGCGATCTGAGATGAGTGCCCAGGAACCTACATACCAAATTTCATCAAGATGACTCAAAATTTACTCAAGTTATCGTGTTAACGGACAGACGGACGGACGGACGGACATGGCTCAATCGAATTTTTTTTCGATACTGATTATTTTGATATATGGAAGTCTATATCTATCTCGATTCCTTTATACCTGTACAACCAACCGTTATCCAATCAAAGTTAATATACTCTGTGAGCTCTGCTCAACTGAGTATAAAAAAAAGAGAAGAGTTATTTGAGATTGATTTCAATAATAATTTTTGTGCATTCAATGATTGCGGAGAGAAATGATTAAAATCTATTGGTGTACTTTATGATTGCAATCAAATTTATATGTACTATTTTACAGCTCTGCTATTGATGGTATGATGAATTTCTGCAATTAATAATTTTTTGTGAAAGCTAAAGGCATAACTCAAAAAAAAACCGTTGAAAAAGGAGGTATATTAAAGGCCGCGTTGCCAACCTAAAAAGAAGTAATTAACAAATTATCTGGCTCACAAATTGTACCAGACTTCTATCTGGATTTATCTGGCTCAAATCGTTGTTGTATTTACATGCAAAATTATTTATCTGGCTCAGGATTTTGTCACCGGATGATAGCTATTGCTGTCGCCTTTGCATGTTAAATTTCTATCGAGATCTGGATCACATTCCATTGGGACGCGGGGTTGTTTGATAACGCATCTTGATTCAATCACAAAAGGTTTGCTCGACTGATACATTTTTTGACAATTGCAGCCATTTTGCTCCCAAATCGAATTGACATCCGTTAACTGTGTTGTTTCTTTGCGATTTTTCGAAAAATATTAGTAGTAGAAATAGGAAGCAATCAGTTTACAAATACCCGATAAATACCAAACTGCATAATTCCTTAGAACATTTTTTTAAATTTTATTGTGAATTTATTAACTATACCACGATCTATTAGTGTGGCCGAACATAGGTTTTATGAAAAGTACGGACACCAAGAAATTGTTCACTTTCGTAAACCTATGAACATACGAAACCTGAACCAATTCAAAATCCATCGTTCAACGTCAAAAACCGGACTAGTCACGATTCACGTGAAAATGTCATTAGTAAATAATGGAGATGCCATAACGAAATGTACTCTAGAACAGAAGTCGACTGTTAATACGCGTCCAAAAATATCGAGAGAGGTGGACAATTATAATCCGAAGGCGGAAAAGAAAAATTGTATCTCTGTCCGGAGATATTTGCAGATGAAGTTGACAATTTTCGTGTGGTTGTAGTAATGTTGTTGTGCACTGAAAAGGATTTTGTGTACAAAGGCATTTTGCACGCTTTTAATTTTGATCCCACCTCATAAATAGTGTAAGTAATGTAAAAATCTCGGTATACATATTCCATTTTAAATAACTCAATGTACATTTAAGATACGTGGTTAGTTAGGAACCAAAGTCCTTTTTACAGCCTTGGATAGTTTTAAGAAATTTAAATAAATATGTTAGAAGTAAATTGAACTGAAAGAAGATTTTAAAATGCTTTGCTAAATTTAACCGGTTGGGGAGGGGAAAGATGACATTAGCGTAGGTAGGAGGAGTCATTTGGAGCAGAGGAAAAGGGGACCTGCTGAAACCGAATTACTCGAGCGGTCCAAGGTAGGGTGGGCTTCTTGCGAGGGGTGTGTATTGAAGGTAATATAATGACGATTGTCACATCCGCTCCGCATCAAGGTGGACAAGGGTTAAGGGCCCCGGCCTCTCGTCCTGAGCTAGCTGGGGGACATTCCACCTTGACTGCGCAAAGGGGCGGATTCACCTCTAACAGGTGTACGTGACAATTATTAATTAATATGTTATTATTAATTATTGTAACGTACACCTAGTATGAATCCGCCTCTTTGCGCAATCAAGGTGGATTTCCCCCAGCTAGCTCAGTGTGAAGGGCCGGGGTCCTCAACCCTTGTCCACCATGATGCGGGGCGGATGTTACAACCATCTCCTCTTCCTGTAGAGATGCACACACCTCGTAGGAAGCCCACCCTACCTTGGACCGCTCGATTATTTCGGCTATCAGCGGTCCCCTTTTCTTTATGCTCCGTCTGACTCCTTTTCACTTACCCTTCGTCATCCTTTCCACCTCATTGATCCCACCGGCCAGGGTAATTTTTTATAAGCTCGACTGAAGGCCGCCAACGAAACCCGGTCTAACTTTTCGGTTTTTCGTTAATATCCTTTGAACGAAATACAATTTTTATTTCAGCCTTCGAATTATTGTTATCGAGGTCAATACGCCTCTGTCGATATTTTTGCGCGCGTATTTGAAGTCGACCTTCGGTTCATCCGGAACACTTTCATGGATAGTTAACGGCAAAGAGCTTTCCGAAATTTCAGAATAAAAAGGCGAATACTCCCTGTGTAACAGGACCGCACACAAGCTTAACTCTTCTTTCAAAGTCAAGGTCGAAGTATAAAGTTTTAAGACATTAAGCCATTTTATTTTATTTTTGTTTTTGTCAGTTCATTACGGCTGCTGAGTAAAGTATCATCCCATGTCGGCTGCCTGTTCAAAATCGTGCTATCTAAAAATATTTTTCAAAAATTTCCCATTTCAGGATTTGTCACAAAACCGCCATATATTAGAGCTAGATCGAAGAACGCTTTTCCTCACAATGCTTTTCATTAACTCCCTTTTATGTCAAAATGCATTGAACCTATGCTTATATAGGCAGTTTTGAAACAAATTTTGAGATAGTGCATTTTTGAATAAAATTCTAACGCAAAGCATTCTTCAAACAAATTCTGAAAGAATGACAAAACCAACATAACTTTATCAGTTCACGAAATATTTAGTAGAAAATGAATTATTTCCCTAAAAACTTTTGGCGTTTACAAATTTACTATCACTACTAATATACTACTGGCGGCCACCGTGGTGTGATGGTAGCGTGCTCCGCCTACCACACCGTATGCCCTGGGTTCGCACCCCGGGCAAAGCAACATCAAAATTTTAGAAATAAGGTTTTTCAATTAGAAGAAAATTTTTCTAAGCGGGGTCGCCCTCGGCAGTGTTTGGCAAGCACTTCGAGTGTATTTCTGCCACGAAAAGCTCTCAGTGAAAACTCATCTGCCTTGCAGATGCCGTTCGGAGTCGGCATAAAACATAGGTCCCGTCCGGCCAATTTGTAGGGAAAATCAAAGAGGAGCACGACGCAAATTGGAAGAGAAGCTCGGCCTTAGATCTCTTTGGAGGTTATCGCGCCTTACATTTATTTCTTTTTTTTTTACTAATATACTACCAAAGATACCTTTCTACTACAATTTTCGCTGAAGGGGATTGAATTATTCCCCGTTTTCCTTACTTCGTAAAAGTAACCCGTCCAGATTTTTCACTTTGGGAGTGTCAAAGATCTGTTATCATTGGAGAACAAACCTCTAGTAAATGAATCATGATAACGCATAACCAAAGAGGATTGATATAATAAGAGACGTCAGTTCATACTTTTTGTCAAATTTATTTGTAATGTCTCATTTGAGGGTTAATTTTAAATTCTTCTACACATTTTCCTGAGGTATTTTTGATTATTTTAAGGGATCGTATTAATTAAGTAATTCATCCTCTTTCCAACAATCACAATATATATTAATATAAACTTCTTAAAAATGTGTAGAAAGTAATTTTCTAATACCCGCCAATTAGGTACATTACAAATGAAAATTGAACTGACGTCTCTTATTATATCAATCCTCTTTGGCATACCGCCACATTGACAAAGTGCGATGAGCGTCTAAAAGTATGCTTTATTTTGTCATAATTTGTGCAAAGCTATATCACCCAGCAAACCAAATGTGAAGAACTCCGATGTAAGAGGCAAATAGCACTTAACAAAATAAGCAAGCTGTTAAATTCCAAATTTCTGCGTTTTGTAAAGTCTCCAAATTTGAATTTTTCCATTAAAGACAGTTTATATGATCTGAGATAACAAGTCCAGTCCATAACGTGTAACTTCTTCAACCTAATGCTGGAGAAGATAATTCTAGCAGCAGATCTACAATCTTTTATAAGAGCGTACAACTGCTGGCGAATTCTGGTATTGATTTCTTTGGCCTTAACAAACGCGCACTATAAGTTTTGACTGGATAAATATGCAAAAAAGTGGGTCTCTCTTCTTGAATAACAGAGACCTTGCCACTGCATGTTATGTGGAATATACATTTGGTGTATATTGCAGGCAAGGCAACTGCGGCTGGGTGGTTGATGATGTTACAGCATTGTGACCAACGTCAACTTTACTCCAAACAGTACATACTATTCTAAGCCCACAACTGATACCTGCACTTAGATGGTAGGAGGTTTAGTACGGTCAAAGTCCCAAACTGAAAAAATCTCCTATGTGGAAGTTTGACCATAATTAAACTCTTGTAAGAAAGAAAAGTATAAATTCCAAAACTTACACTTGCCGAATCTAGTGCCTAGGAGAGAGCTCACTTGTGGTCTAACCCTGTATAGGTGGGCCTTAAGTCAGTTTTACCAACTCTTGCGGGCACTATATGTACTTATTAACATTTATTGTTATTTTTCCTGCGCCATTTCCAGCTGTAAATGAGAAAGCGTGAGATCTAAATGCTATATGAGAACAGTCATTTTAAAAGAGAAAGCGTCACTTTAATGGGAGATCCAAAGGTAAATGAGAAACCATCAAATGAAAATTAGAAAGCGTTATTTGTAATTGAGTAGTCAGTTTTATATGGGAATAGTCAAATGTAAAGGCGAATAGTCAAGTATACATAAATGGGAAAGTGTCACATCAATTTCAGATTAGAAAAATATAATTGATAAAAGTCAGTTGTAAATGAGAACAGCCACTTGTAAATGCGAAAACATCACTTCAATTTGAGAGTAGTCGACTACAGTTGATTAATCTTATTTACAACTGACAAATATTGAGTCCAAGTATTCCAAATTTCTCATTAACAAAAAATTATTTTCATTTTCATATACGCTTTCTCATTTACAACTGGAAATGGTGTATTTTTACAACTTTACTAGCTTCCGACCCCACGTATGAATTCATCTTTGTCCCAACCACTTTTTTTAAACAAAGCATTCGCGTGTTAGTACCTTCCTGGTTTTTATTGCTGAATTGTGTAGATGTAATTCCTTCATTTACAATATAAATAATATCATTTAATAATACACGATTAGTATGTCATAATTACAGTTGCAATGTTTGACAATTAGCCACTTTCCCGACAAAACAGTCTACGATGGATTGCGTGATTGGGCTGAATATAAACTTCTTAAAAATGTATAGAAGGTAGTTTTCTAATACCCGCCAATTAGGTACATTACAAATGAAAATTGAACTGACGTCTGTTATTATATCAATCCTCTTTGGCATACCGCCACATTGACAAAGTGCGATGAGCGTCTAAAAGTATGCTTTATTTTGTCATAATTTGTGCAAAGCTATATCACCCAGCAAACCAAGTGTGAAGAACTCCGATGCAAGAGGCAAATAGCACTTAGCAAAACAAGCAAGCTGTTAAATTCCAAATTTCTGCGTTTTGTAAAGTCTCCAAATTTGAATTTTTCCATCAAAGACATTTTATATGATCTGAGATGACAAGTCCAGTCCATAACGTGTAACTTCTTCAACCTAATGCTGAAGAAGATAATTCTAGCAGCAGATCTACAATCTTTTATAAGAGCGTACAACTACTGGCAATTCTGGTATTGATTTCTTTTGCCTTAACAAACGCGCACTATAAGTTTTGACTGGATAAAGAGGCAAAGAAGAGGGTCTCTCTTCTTGAACAACAGAGACCTTGCCACTGCATGTTATGTGGAATATACATTTGGTGTATATTGCAGGCAAGGCAACTGCGGCTGGGTGGTTGATGCTGTTTCGTGATATCAGCTCTGTATTTCGGACTTTGAGCTTTACAGCATTGTGACCAACGTCAACTTTACTCCAAACAGTACATACTATTCTAAGCCCACAACTGATACCTGCACTTAGATGGTAGGAGGTTTAGTACGGTCAAAGTCCCAAAACTGAAAAAATCTCCTATGTGGAAGTTTGGCCATAATTAAATTCTTGTAAGAAAGAAAAGTATAAATTCCAAAACTTACACTTGCCGAATCTAGTGCCTAGGACAGAGAGCTCACTTGTGGTCTAACCCTGCATAGGTGGGCCTTAAGTCAGTTTTAGCAACTTTTGCGGGCACTATATGTACCTATTAACATTTATTGTTATTTTTCCTGCACCATTTCCAGCTGTAAATGAGAAAGCGTGAGATGTAAATGCTATATGAGAATGCGTCACTTTAATGTGACAGTCAATGGTAAATGAGAAACCATCAAATGAAAATTAGAAAGCGTTATTTGTAATTGAGTAGTTAGTTTTATATGGGAATAGTCAAATGTAAAGGCGAATAGTCAAGTATACATAAATGGGAAAGTGTCACTTCGATATAAGAACAGTAATTTTAAACGAGAAAGCGTCATTTCAATGTCAGAAGAGTCAATTGTTAATGAGAAACCATCAAATGAAAATTCGAAATCGTCAATTGTCATTGAGAATAGTCAGTTTTAAATGACAATAGTCAAATGTAAAGGCGAATAGTCAATTATACATAAATGGGAAAGCGTCACATCAATTTCATATTAGAAAAATGTAATTGATAAAAGTCAGTTGTAAATGAGAATAGTCACTTGTAAATGCGAAAACATCACTTCAATTTGAGAGTAGTCGAGTACAGTTGATTAATCTTATTTACAACTGACAAATATTGAGTCCAAGTATTCCAAATTTCTCATTAACAAAAAATTACTTTCATTTTCATATACGCTTTCTCATTTACGACTGCAAAAGGTGTAGTTTCAGATATTTACTAGCTTCCGACCCTACGTATGAATTCATCTTTGCCCAACCACTTTTATTAAACAAAGCATTCGCGTTTTAGTACCTTCCTGGTTTTTATTGCTGAATTGTTTATATGTAATTCCTTCATTTACAATATAAATAATATCACTTAATAATACACGATTAGTATGTCATAAGTACAGTTGCAATGTTTGACAATTAGCCACCTTCTGTTGCAAAGTCGAAATTCAAATTTGAATACAACCATGTTGTTTATAACTGCAATTTATGATATAAACAGATATTGTTGGGAACTATCGAATGAATTAAACTATCGATAGTTAGTTACTGTATGATTTTACCTATCGAATGCATTTTTTCATTCATTCATTTGATCTGTTCTTCAGCTAGCCCGAGGCCAGTACCGATATTTTTTGTAGTACATTTACTATGTAAAATAACAATTTCTGGATTGTTTTGGTTACCTCACGGGGTAGATAAGGAACAAACCTCTATAAGACAAAATGTGAATGTGACTAAAATGGGGTAAATTTTGCTTCAAGTAAGAGTGGCAGCAGATCTTGTGTCACAAATTACAGAGGAATAGCTACACTCAATGCCATTCTCAAGCTGTTCGAAGCCATTGTCACAAAGCAACTGGCGTTCAGTCTATCTTCGGTTATTGACTTATCTCAGCACGGATTTTATAAGGCAAAGTCAACAGTGTCTAACCTTCTAGTGTTCACGACCCTTGTATACAATAGCTTTAAATCTAACTGTTATTTACACAGATTTTAGTAAGGCGTCTGATGAAAGTATCCCATTCTCTGCTCTTACACAAACTCGACCTGTTAGGCTTTCCTCCTTTACTTCTCTCTTGGGTTTCTTCTTATTTGAATAAACGTAAACAAACAGTTATTTTTAACAACTGTTGGTCCAAATTCATCAATGTAACTGCTGATGTTCCACAAGGTAGCCATCTTGTGCCAGTGTTATTCCTACTATTCATTAACGACCTACCAAGTGTTTTGAAGCTCTGTAAGCCGTTGATGTATGCGGATGACGTGAAACTTATTATGCCTATCCGCTCACCAGAGGATAGAGTACTTCTACAGTTGGATCTAAACAGCCTAATTGTATGGTGTAATGCTAAGCTCATGTCACTAAACCTTCCGAAGTGTAAGTTGATGTGTTTTACACGGAAAACCTTTAATTCCCATGAGTATGTGATTGGATATTATGTTATTCAGCAAGTCACCAACTTCACTGACCTAGGTGTTACAATGGACCCTAAGCTTGACTTTAGGTTACATATAGAAACTTGCGCTAATAGAGCTAAATGTACTTTGGCGTTCGTGAAAAGGTGGTCTAAGGAATTTAATGATCCGTACGTTACTAAAACTCTGTTTACATCATTGGTGAGGCCAATATTGGAATATGCTTCGATAATCAGGAGCCCACGTTATCAAATTCACTGCGATACATTGGAATAGGTCCAAAAACAGTTTTTGCATTTTGCTTTGAAACACTTGACTTGGGACACGTCAAGGAATCTTCCACCGTACTGCAGCCGGTTAAAACTATTACAGTTGCCTACATTACAGAGCCGCAGGGAGATGCTTAATGTCTTATTTACAGCCTGATTCTAATGTGGTAACAACTTTCTTCACCACGGCAACTTTCTTCATGTGGTAACTTTTGTACCCTTTTGGTATTCTGCCCACGAAAGTAGCCGGATAATTGTTTACCCACTAAAATAGGTGGTAACATCGATGTAACCACACAAAAGCTGTTGTTTGGAAAAAGGCAATACTGAAAAATAAAGAATTGTGAGCGCAAATAAGTAAATATAATAGTAAAAAAGTGTTGCCTCTTCCTATACATATTTGTTTCCATTTACTTTCACAGTATATATTACAATATAGCTATGTAAAAACGTATGCATGTATGCACATATGTATATACACATCGTCCCGTTTATTCGTTAACATCGTATCTACGAGTGACACATTTTCGGTAAAGCCATGGCGGAACCATACACGGTGGCAGCATGGTGACATACCTACTAACATAAATAAAAATTCCATGTACTTTGTTTTTGTAAATTCGATGGACAAATGTCAAAATCGTACTGCGCCGGAAGTTGATGTATCAAATTAAATAAAAAAGTTTATATTCAGCTGTCCCATGCTGCCACCTTGTATCGTTCCGCCATGGGTAAAGCGAAGAAAACTAACTTTTAAATTTAACCACAGACACTGGTGAGTTTTTGGGTGATGACAGCGTTACCACTTTGGCCAGAATCGCGAATAAAAGAACTGGTAACGATTTTCGGTTACATAATGTTCTGGGTACTATTTTACCGGTAACGCTAAGAATCGGGCCGTTAGAGTAAAACTCTTAAGAGGGATGATAGCTAGCCCATTTCTGCTTGGCGAAATTAAGTGCAATGTGCCAGTCAGACCGTCTAGATATTTTCAACAACTGCATATAATTACATGCAGATCGAACTTTGAAATGTATGACCCATTTCGTGGGATTTGTCATGATTTCAATAATCACTGCAAAAATTTAGATACATCTGATCCGATTTTCAGAATTAAAAAGTACTACCACTTACTACCTTAAATATGTAAGGTGTAACTCCTATACCTCTGTGTGTCTTTGCATTTGAATGATTTAACACATAAGTATACAGTATATTTCTGAAATTATTATATATTTAAGTTGCCAAGTCTTTGTGTTTGTTTTTTATACTATACTTTATTTAGTCTGATTAATTGTTAAATTTGTAGACTAATAAATAAATAAACAAATAAAATAAATAAAGGTAAATAATGCAAATATTCAATTCAAACGCCTTTGTTACATATTATGCAAAGCGCATGCATGATATGCAAAAGGTTTTGGTTCGCAACCCACTGAGTTTTTTGGTCTTACCGATTCATTTGGTCAATATGTCAGTACTCCCCGAAAGCTTTGGTGAGATTTTATGCCGCTACAACAACAACAATAACAACAGCCAGAAGATTAGAGAAAATGAATTTGTATCTGTATTGTTCAACAACATAATTTGGTTTGAACAGTCCTTCTCAAACGTTCACTATTGGAAATGTCTTCGAAAGGTACTGTTAAGGAACTGCTCGCTGTACTTACTGCAGTAGTTGACGAAAGAGAAGTCGAACTACGTGCCTCTTCAGAAATTACATTAGCTATTTCTCCTGAAGTTACATTCACTTGTTCTGAGGAAGACAGATGCTTACGGTGTGGATGGTCATTTAAATTTGATGTGTTTACAGAAAATTTTTCATTGCCATTTTTGGCGAAAAACTCCCAAACGGAAGATATCTTCAATCCAAGCCGCATTATAAATATCTCTACACAATTTAAATAGTTAAAAGCACTCCGCAGATAAAAATTTGAAATAATTACCACGCTTAACACGTTTGTGGATTACGTTGCAGTATCCTAAGCTTTGAAATTTATTTTAATACTTTTTTAATTGGGATCACTGATATATGCACAGTAAAAATTTAAATAGAACGAACGATTCGAAAAAATAGTAATGAACGAATCATTCGGACCAAAAACTAGTAATTCCAAAAACTAGTATCTAATGAACGAATTTCAAATGACTATCGAATGAATGAAAATGAGTGAACTATCGAATAACTCGATAGTTTTCATTTGATAGTTCCCAACACTACTTAGTACAAAATGTATTACATCAAGTTCGTTGCTTAAGTCTTTCGATATAGCAAACAACTTTGCGATCTCATCTATATTATTTGATTTTATTTCATTGACATTAGGCAACCAACTAATTTCTAATAATATTTATTTATTACAATGCAATTTATTTATTATATATTGTAGTAATTACATTCAGCTAGTTGTTGGATCGTGCCGTTCTGAAACTTATCAAAATCACGCGTTGCATATATTAGCGCACGTTGGCAAAATCTCGTGCGACTATTGTGTAATCTCGATAAATACTTGTATGGAAAAAAAAATTAGCAGACAATTTAGTATTAGTTTTCTCTCATGTACATATGTTTTAATATATGTGTATATGTGTATATCTATATGTAAATATCAATTTTTTATTCGAACGTCTGGTTATTGTAGGTCTGGGTTGCACTACGTCAGCAAGTAAAAAAAAAAACATGTAAAATGTACAACGGTAACCATGGCGTGCAACAGATGTTGAACTTGGCTCTATTTCCATTATTCAATTAATAAATTACATTCAATTGCATTAGTGGGGTCCGATGTTTGATAAGAGATGGGGAGATGCAAAAAAAAACCCCGGATATCATTGAAAATATATCAGTTAGTACTGATGATAGGATCGGTAACAAGTAATAAGTGAGGCGTATAGGGGTAAAAGGACGTATGTACACATTGCCATGGAAAGCACCTACAACTCTGGCTCAAATTCGATCTGGTTACGGTAGCTGAACAAACTCCTAGGTGTAAAACCTGATAGAGCTAGTGTCCCCACATGACCCACAATTTTCTTTTAGTTTTTCTGTCAAACCAACTCCTGCGTAAACGCAGTGGTGGAGGTGTTTGCAGTGCAAAAACATTTTTAGAAATAAACACCGTACGATTAAAGCAGGGGTGGTAGAAAAGGACATCCAGAACCCGGAACTAGTAGGAAAAAAGGATAAAGTAGGCGCAGTGCCGGAAACCAGCTTATCAGTGTGGGCGCAGTGGCGGAGAAGTTGGAGAAAGACAAAAAGCTCAATGGCGTCGAGAGTCTGCCACGTTAACCTCCAACATAGTAAAGTAGTGTCAAGACTTTAGAGAAGAGTTCGTTTGATGTGGGGGAGCTATGGCTCTTATTTGGAGGAACGTTTTGTGGACTCAGTGCGTGTAGATTTATTTACTACGCAAAGACAGAAAGCAGGGCTAGAGCTACAGCCATGGTAAACAAATATACTGGTGTATATTATATAACTGCAGCACTGAAGACCCAGCGATGATAGAGGAGCGGAATAAAGAACTGTCCCTTATATTGGTATCCTACGGCATGGTATATAACGTGTAAGCATATATTAGCTTCACCCTCGCCCTAAAGAGGATCGGAAAGAGGTAAGCCTTTAGAAATCCCAGGACAGCGGACCAGAAAAAACTCCAGAAATATTTAGAAAGAAAGCTTGAGCAACCCAAAGAATTGGCAGTGAAAACGTTTTCTAAGTTTAAATTGCCGGGCCCAGACGGTATATCCCCGGCCATGCTACAAATTTCAAGTCGTGGAATGGCTTAAAATAATATTCGATGGGTGCATAAGGCTGAATCATGAACCGCACTCTTGGATAACTGCTCGTGTAGCTTTCATACCAAAGGCGGGAAGATCGGTCACATGTATCCCAAAGACTATAGACTCATTAGCTTAACAACATTTCTGCTCAAAACCTTTGAGAGGCTGATAGATGTGTACATCAAGTCCAACGTGTATGAAAGGTTGCTCTCCACAACACAGTATGCGTACACCAAAGCAAGTCGGTAGACACCGCATTGCATAGGGTGGTAATTAACATAGAGAAATCCCTGGAACATAAGGAGTATGCTCTAAGAGTCTTCTTGGACATTGCCGGTGCTTTCAATAATGTTTCTAAATGGGCGATTATGTATGGTCTTAATTACATTAAAGAACATCCCGCCTTAATCAGATGGATCGGCTGCATGTTAAATTGCAGGAAGATTACATCACAATGTGGATTGTACGAGGCCACGAAATCAGTGGACAGGGGCACGCCGCAGGGAGGGGTGTTATCACTTCTGCTGTGGACGCTGGTCATCAACCAACTGCTCAGGCGATTCGATGAGGGACCCGTAAAAGTTACGGCTTACGCAGATGACGTTGCAATTGTCATAAGTGGAAAGTCAGCAGATCTGGAGGAATCCAACAAGCTTTTACCAAACACGCTTACAACTGCACATAACAGAGCTTGTACCCTAAGAAAATTCAAGGTAGATTAAGGAGCCAAGTCTACTAATATGTATATTTTTAAGGTAGTAAATGTTGCGGGAAGCGAGTAGTGATGAAAAAGTATAGAGATCTGTTGAGGATCTATAAACGTGATATCAACAGCTCGAAGAGAGTTTGAAAAGGCAAAGGAGTGTTTGACATTTGATGAATATACGGTGTATGTCCCTTTATGCTAAAGAGGAATTGAAAGAGACAGGATCTGTATATGATCAATCAAGCAGGAAAGGCGTAAGCGATACGAGGGGCTGCAAAATTTCTAAGATCATGTGCAAATTTGACTATATTATATGCACTAATTTATGGAAAGGGAAGAAACTTAACGATCTTGAAAGGACACTGCGTTCTGGCGTCATAGCTTTATAAATTGGGCATCGTCAGTAGCAGCAGATGTAGGAGGTGTGTGCTGCAAAAGGATAAGTCTGGGTAGTTTTTGTGTTCGTTTCCTGAGCTCTCGAAGTCAAGGCTCCAGCAACTAGGGGTGGCAGAGTTGTCAGATCTCAAGGCAGCAATTAAGTTAAGTTCTAGAAAATTTCTAGCATTTGCCAAGAGGACCGAGTTATTTTATAACATTAGTCCCGCTGTGTCCGGCTATGTAAAGTCTTTATTCAACCTAACCTAACACCATGCATAGCAAGCTCTCTATGATTCCATGTTGTTGAAACTCTTAAAACTTTCGGTGGACCAATTTAACGACAATTCTGTTAGAGCTCATTAAAATTTGACAAGTATTGCTTTTACAATAACAATAAGCGCAATACAAAGCTTTATAGCTTCAAAGCTTCCGCAACCCGAGTGTCAACCTCACCTACGCGAGGGGAATTCTGTTACAAGTATGAATGTATCATACACATATTTAGCAGGCGTGGCTCTGGCGACCATAAGTTCCTCATGGAACTATGGGGTAGGGGCGGGATGGCCTAGAAGATTTAATGTGGTCATACTTCGATACCGAAAAGGTCGGGCTAGTACCTTAATGGTGTTTTGTTACCGTAACGTACCGGGGAGTGTTGTTATCGCTAATACAACAACAACAAATACACAGTGAGAAGTATTTCGACCCCGTTTCTTAGTGATGCTGGTGAGCGGGACTTCACAGAGATCACATAGTGTATACCGTGTAACGAACCGCACTAGCTCCGAACTAGCGCAGAACTGCCGCATGAAGAGATAATAATCCTAATTCTGTCTCCCCGCAGTGCATTCAATTGCCACTTTGCACCAGGTAATGGCCAGTTAGAGGACTTAACCAAGAACTGGCACATGAACAGATACTAATCCTAAGTCTGTCCCCTCGCAGTGCATTCAAGTGCCACTTTGCACCAGCTAATAGCCAATTAGAGGACTTAACCAAGAATTTCGAATTCCCTGTACAATTACTTGGGAAAGTATATTGACTAGTGTCAGATATTCTACCACCATACAGCCCACTTACTTTTAAATAGCGTGTAAGTACGCTACTATTTATTGTTCTGCGTGGCCTAGCTTGGAATGTGTTTCAACCGGAGATCACAATTACTTAGGTAAACAATAACACAAACTACTTACATCTTTAAACTCTACCGCTTGAAAAAAAAAACAGTAGCTAAGATTTCTAAAATTAGCACACATCATACATCCCACAGGTGAGCATTGTCATACGTGACTTTATATCCCCATAAAAAATATTTTTTAAAAGATTAGATTTATTTTGTTTTTTGTTTTGTTTTGATTTTCCGTTTTTATAGCCAATTTATCTTGTGTCTTATAGACATATACTATTCAAAATTCCTGAAAAATTTATCCGTTATGAGAAACTTGCTAAAATAAGAAATAAGTAATGACACGTGAAAGAGGTTAAGAAGCTATTAAGATAACTTAATTATGATATAAGCGATTAGCTCGAACTGTCAAAGCTGCCAAATAATTTGGCAGCTTTGAGTTAGCATTAAATTAATCATTTTAATGGATGAAAATAGTTATAGATATGGCAACTCGCTACTAGAAATATACATACATACATATATACATACATACATACCAATCAACGGTTTAGGTGGCTTGGAATATACCCGCGGCAGGTATGCTTGCGGCTAAAATACCGAATTGATTCAAGGGGTTGTGTAACTTCTCCAACACAATTGTCAACTTCAGCTAGCCGTGGCGAATCCTGTTTCTTTAGCAGCCCAGAATCTGGTGTCTTCAAGTTCTTCATGCACCTAGGGGGTGTGGGTCGGTATGGCTTAAAAGGTCCCATGTGGTCATACTAAATCGTTCCCGAGATGGTCGGGCTAGTACCTTAATACTGCTTGTTACCGGAACATATCGGATATATATGCGGCAAAGGACCATCAACATCAATAACACTGCCCAAAACTTTCGGGACGTCTCATTATCGCTACAACACCAACATACATATGAAATGGTGCAATCCACAGTTGGCACTGGACAAATCTTACGAATCTTCGTATATCACTTCCTGTGTGGAATGCCATTCCGGTTGCCGTTTCAAAAACTCAATATTTCTGCATTTCTTTCAATCTATCTGTAAATCTATAAAAAATCTATCTCATAAATCGGTTGACGAACGTTTACCTCAGCAGTTGTTTCAAGATAATCATATGTAGGGCGTTTTGAGCTAGAATCCAAGATGGTGTGATATTCTACTCAGCCGTCCATATGTATGCGAAAACTCCAGAATAACCATGCGATTGTATGGGGCAGCTTCACTAGATCAGGACCTTTAGTTATTGTGAAAACAATTAGAGGTTTAAAAAGCATTTTAAAATGATATTTCCATACAAATTTTGAATAATAAGAGGTCAATCAATTATTTTATATGAGTATGGAAAATCGGACCGATACCAGAACAGGACCATAACCGGAACCGAATCCAAAGACGGAACCCAGCCCGACACGTAGCCGAAGGCAAAAACCGAACCGGCACCGGAACCTGACCAAAACTGGACTGAAACCTGAAATGAACCCGAAATAGGAACCGAACCAGAAAACGGAAGCGAAACAGGGCCGAAACCGAAATCGAAACCTGATCGAGACTCGTACGGAATCGAATTCGGCTCCAAACTGGTCCGAAAGTGGAATGGAAAAGCGAACTGAGACCGGGACCGGACCGAAGCCGCAATCGAATCCGAGAGCGGAGCCGATATCGACTTTGGAATGCAATCGGAAATGGAACAAGATGGGCAGCCGAAGCAGTAAATTTCTATATATGAATGTCTATATGTACCGCAATCCGTTTATGAAGCAACAAAATCTATAAAATATAATATTAGGAGCAACATTAGGGTATAGCAGTTTGTCACTACCCTGGCAGAAAAATGGGAAAGTAAGGCAAGGCGACAATTTCGCACCACAGTATTAATAACTTCCTACGGACTGGTGCTAATCGGATGCAGAGCAGGACATTTGGTAGCCACAATTGTATCAACAGCACTGAGGTCTGAGCAATATGTTTTTGAATTAATTACTCAAAGACTACACCCATTTCAGAACCACCTATTGCTAAACCAGTTAACAGCCCGTTCAAAAGATCTGCAAAGGCGGCCAATTACCATTTCGTAAAGCATCACAAACGTTTCAGTTAAAAGCACTACTAGTAGGCAGAGTTAGAAGTAGTACTGCCTCTTTAATGCGATAGCTCGCTAGTTCGGAATTAGGGCGACTAGCTGCAGAGTAGTCACAAAAAACTCTGCCACAGTCAAAATTTCCGGATGAATAGAGGCGGTAAATTTTTTAACTGCAGAATTTTAAAAGTTTTCTATTTAGCTAAAACTAAATCAATGTGCCATCGTTACGAATAAAGTAAAACAACAACTCACGTTAAGTAGACCATAAAAGTTTCGTTCGTTTGTATTTTGGTGTGACAACTAAATATGATTTTGTTATATACATACCTAGGAACGTGATCAAATCAGTGATAGCCAGAACTGCGGAACTGTCATTGAATGCTTCGTGTACTCTTGATAACCTAAAAATGAACCAAAACACAGTTTCAAAAAAAAAAAAAAACAAGTAAAGGTGTCTAAGTTCGGGTGTAACCGAACATTATATACTCAACGTGAGCTTCAATTGCACATTTCATTTCAAATAATTTACTTTTCTACATAACACGTGGCACCACCCGTTTAAAAAAAATGTCTCCCCATTTCCTCTTACAATAAAACTTGATAAGTGAAATATCATTAATTCAAAACTATTTTTTGCTAACTTATAGCTTATTATTCTAGTCTACGAACCTTTTAGACCTTTAAACTTATTTTATATCTAAGTTGCCGTGGTCTTTTACTACAAATATTTTCTGCTATAAGGAAAATATGTGAACCCAATTTTATTAAGATCCGTTAATTTTTCTTCGAGTTATGGCTCCCGAAACATAGATAATTGCTTAGTCATAAAAGAGGCGGTGCCACGCCCATTTTTTAAAATTTCAAGTTATTCCTATTTATTGTTATAAATCCACTTGGAAAATGAAATACCATTGTTATAAAGATCTTTTTTGCAAAGATATAGCTTATTTTATTCGTCCACGACCCTTTTGAAAATCTTTTATATAAAAGTGGGCGTGGTCCTTAACCGATTTCGTTAATTTTTCTCCAAAGCATTCCTTATAGTAAAGGCAACTTCTCTGCCGAAATTTGTTACGATAGGTTTAACGATTTTTGATTTATGATTAATAATATTTGTAAAATTGATTTTATCACAAGTGAGCGGTGCCACGCCCATTTTAAAATTTCTTTTTCAAATTTTTATCAAGAGTCTCAATATCAGTCCGCATGTCAAATTTAAGCATTCTAGGTGTATTATTTACTAAATAATCAGGTCTTTTGTGTTTTCCAAAATGTTATATATATAAAAAGTGGGCGTGGTTATCATCCGATTTCTCTCCTTTTCAATACCAATCTGTTCTGGGTCCAGATAAGCTCGTGTACCAAATTTGGTGAAGATATCTCAATATTTACTCAAGTTATCGTGTTAACGGACAGACGGACGGACATGGCTCAATTAAATTTTTTTTCAATACTGATGATTTTGATATATGGAAGTCTATATCTATCTCGATTCCTTTATACCTGTACAACCAACCGTTATCCAATCGCAGTAAATATACTCTGTGTGCAAAGCACGCTGAGCATAAAAAAAAATGGTGGCAAAAGTACTACGTAGACTATATGTATAAAGAAATAGGAGGCCAGTATTTCAGAACCATATACAACTGAACCAGCTGAAAAAGCTTTCAAAAGATCTGCAAAGGCGGGCAATTGCCCTTTCATAGGACATCACATTGTTAAAGGTGTCAGATGAAAGCACTGCGAATGAACAGAATTAGAGCTAGTATCGTCTCTTAACGCGATATGGTTCTGCGCTACCTTGACTCTAGTGCGCTTCGCTGTAGGGGTATGATTCCTGTATGGGGTAGTTATCGCTGACCGTATGCTTCAAGTCTACGTGTACGGAAAGGTAGACACCACACTTGCGAAATCAAATCGATGTCATATACATTGGCTGACGGTACCCAGAGATTCAAAGTACTGAATCTGTATACTATACGAACAACCAACATCGATTCGCGCACCAATTCGTAGCAGCTAAGGGGCAAACTTGCAATTGTGCAGCGAAGAGTGTGCGCACGCGACAGAGCTGTTACAGATTGCAATCAGCCGTAAGTGCAATCTGCATTCATTTCAGCGGAAATGATAACAATCAAGGTTTTGCTTGGATGCACTGATTATAATCATTAATTTTAAATTAATTTTTAATTTTTAATTTTTAATTATTTAATCACTGATTGTATACAAATTAGAATACACTATCATTTATAAGTAAGTGATTGCAAGAGCGTTGCGGTTGCAATCGTTGATTGTAAAAAAAAAATTTGATTGCAATCAAGTTACCAAGATGATGATTTAGATTTTGTGAAACTTTTTTCATTATGTAAAGTACAAGAATAGCGTACAGTACAGACGTAGGTCTGAAAGGTCGGAGGAAGTGATTGCATCTTTTGTGATTCAATCATAATTACAAACAATAGCTGCTAATTAATTGTGGATTGCACTTTTTACAATTACGAAAATCCAGTCAAGTTTGATTTCAATAGAATATTACAAATATTACATAAACATTTTTAGATATAAAATAATTACAGTCTGTTTAATAAAATTTGATTGCAATCAAATTAGTAGCAAAACGATTGTAATTTTTTATAACGATCACATCGGAAGTTTACCGCCTATAATCTACTCGCATAATACAAAGCTGACAGATTTGTCACGCAGTGCTGATATTTGCTTTCTTAGAGTAATTGATGCAACTGAGGATTGGGAACATATTCCTCAGTCAGTCTATGCGATACTATCGTAATCTACCAGGCCCGAAAAACCACTTTAAAAATGAGAAAAATTGCGTTGGCTGTAGATAGGTATAAGAGATGCCTTCTAAGAAGATGCCTAAGTGCAAAAAGCTCTAGATGCAGGCTGTTCCACAAGAGATCTCCTTGCAGTTTACAGCGGATTGGGAGTCATATAATTCAGATAAGTAGTTATATTGTTGTTGTTGTTGTTGTTGTATCGATAAGGACACTCCCGAAAGCCTTGAGGAGTGTTATCGATATTGATGGTCCTTTGCCGAATGTAGGTCCGGTGCGTTCCGGTAACAAGCACCACTAAAGTACTAGCGCGATCATCTCGAAATGATTTGGTATGACCACATGAAACTTTCTACGCCATACTGCCCTCCCACGCCTTAGATCCATAAGGAACTTGTTGTCGCCAGAGCCTCGGCTATTAAAGAAACAGGATTGGCCACGGGTATATGATGTGACAATTGGGTTGGAGAAGCTATGTAATGCGCTGGCAATCCCTTGAAAGGGTTGCTCTACACAACCCCTTGAATCAATTTGGTATTTTGTTCGCCTCTTACGACAGACATACCTACCGCGGGTATATTCTTAGCCCCTAACCAGCTGAGGGCAAGTCGTTCTATTCACCATGTTGTGCGTCAGACTGAAGGGGAAAGCTCTTAGATTTATTTTATATCCTTAACTGGCGAACTATGCAGAACTGGGTAAACTCCTTTTTTCGGTTAAGTGACAATTAAGTGAGACAAAGCGTAGATACTCCTTCATGAGCAGCGCACTTGATTAAAATACCCCTTTCATTCTCGAACCGCATTCGACTTATTGGGTAGTTAAAATACTCAAACTAGTTTATTACTAAATACAAAAAAAGACATAATTTATCAATTAAACCAAGTAACATACAGCAACTGGATATACATTTTAAAATTGACAGGAAGTGTGAGAAAAATAATTAGCATCGTAAAATTTATATTAAGTAATTGAGCTGTACGCCATTGCAATTGTTGCACTTAGTTTTTGCAATTTGAATTTAATATAAATTAGAAACTAAATACGTTCTCTTAATTTTACAATATCTTTCAACTACTCCAGCTCTAGAAGGGCCAAGTTCAAGGTTAGCAAATAAGCAAAAAAAAACTGGATTATATAAATAGTGCGACATAAAAATTAAATCATGCACATGAGCGCATGCTTAGCTATTTTTATTATTTCCTTTATCCGCGCTGGAAGCTGTACATATAATTGTTTGAAAGAGTTCAAGTGCCGGTAGCATCAAGGTTAACCTATCACAGTCATCTATCAAGACATGACGAAAAATTAACAAATATATCATAAAACAATTAAACTTAATATAATTGCTCGTATGACTTTTTATATCACAGTGCCCTGCAGCGAATGTGGAGATAGCCACGCAAAGCACCAGTTTCGCACTACATGTTTAATGACTATCTCCAAACTGGTACTAATTAGATGTAGCGCTTAAGTTTGTGCTATATGAATTTAAATGAATTAATCAAAGGCAGCGACTATTTCAGAACCACATGCGCAGCTATGGCATGTTGTCTGAAAAATTTTCTACTTACTGTTCCAAAAACAAAATACAATTTTTCAAATTTAGAAAAATTAAAAAATAACAATAATTATCATTAGAAAAAAATTATTGTTCTGGCCTTGAGCTCGAATCGAACTTTGAATCAAAAAAATTTAAAATAAAAAAGAAATTAGTGTTCTGAGTGGCTTTTGAAAAGTTCTGGTGTTCTGAGTAACTTTTAAAAAGTTCTGGAGTTCCTGAAAAGGAGAAAACAAATTTACGCCCCCAATTCACATTTTTCCAAAAGGCGAAACTAATTTTGCCAAGCGGCGTCGTCCCCGAGTGAATTTCTGCCATGAAAAGTTTCTCAGTGAAAACTCACCTGCCTTGTAGATACCGTTCGAAGTCAGCGTAAAACATGTTGGTCCTATCCCGCCAATTTGTAGGAAAAATTAAAAAGAAGCACGACGAAAAGTGGAAGAGTAGCTCGGCTTGAAATCTCTTTGAAGGCGCCTTGAATTTACTTATTTATTTTATATCCGATAACACTTCGATACATTTGGTAGCACTCCAAAAAGAAATCAATAACCTTTCGATAACATAAAAAAAACTGTTTGATAACACGTTGACTTTTCTATGAAAAAGCCATAACTTATTTTTTAAAAATTTATAAGACGATAACTTTTTGATAACATATCGATAACCTTTTGAGCATAAACCAATAATTTATCGATAACAAATCGACAAATGTCTTTGTGTTATAAATTTGCTCAAAATCGATAATTTGTCGATAACATACCAATAATTTTAGAGAATAAATCGATAACTTATCGATAACGAAGCGACAACCTTATGTTATTTGTAACAAATTTATAACACGATGACAAATCGATTATTTTCTGATAACACATCGATAATTTTTCGATAGTAAATTGATAATTTTTCGAGGCATAGCACCGAAAAATATGAAATCCTCGTTATATTTATTATCTTTGTAGCCGTTCTCTTCGTAAACATTTGTTTTGTTATGTGAAAAGTTGGTTATAGTTTCAAAAAACAGTTATACGTATTTACACACTTTGACGAGCTGTCCTTTTGCGGATTTAAAACTTTTGTAATTTAATTGAGCGTCAAGCGTTTGATTGTTCCGAAAAAGCTATTTTAATAAAACGTGTAATGTTGCCAACAATAATAAAAGTTCAATGTACTTACGCATACGTAAAATGACTTTGGGCTATATCCGTTATGTTTAATTTAAGAAAGATTAATAATCGACAATATTTCATTTTTGAAACACACGACATTTGTTTTACTGTTCAGTTGATAAATGCCATGAATGAGATGAGATGAGTTTGCTATCAGTGTGACATGCGTGTGCGATATTGTATAATATTAACGTTATTTAAATATACACTTATGTATGTTTGTATATATGTTTATATTAACTCGCTCTTGTTTGAAATATCGTTACAATACCAATTATTCGAGTTCGTTCAACTTCTATTTTGTTTTTGTAAATAACTAAATAAAGTTAACGCATATAAGTATATATGTAAGTACGCAACGAAATCACTGAGTGGCTAGGGAAGGCGGAGCGGGCAGTGATTTTGAATTTAAAAAAGTTAAGTGATTGTCAGCCGAAACGGAAGTTCTAAATTGAAATGTGAACCTGTACAAGAAATCAATAAAAAATTGTTTTGTTTCATTTTGATTACTACATATATGACACACCAGTTTTTTTTTACTTCCTTTATATTAGGTCGGTTGAATGTTTGTCCGTTTGTCATACAAATCTTGCAATCGATTTTTAAGTAACTTCTTATTTAGCTACAAACATGAAACTTTACACATAGGCTAGAATACCGTGACAATGCAAGAAAAGGAAAAACATCCGTTAGGGGGCGCACGGATCGAAGTAATTGGATAAGAATTTGAAAATTTTCAAACCAGCTTTTAAGTAACTTCTCGATGAGCTAGATACTTGAAATTTCAAACTTAATTCAGAGGTCGATGACATAATACAAAAAGTTTCAATAGGGGGCGCGCGGGATGAGATATTTAGAAAAATCAAACGGAACGGAGGGAATTTTGGGATTGCTTTTCATGTAAGTTCTCATTGAGCTACAAGCGTAAAACTTAACAGATAGCTTAAGACAACGAGAAAATGTAAGAAAAGGTGAAAATAAAAATAAAATAAAAAAATTTTAACCACTTCCTTTATATAAATGGACAAAAATCAGCAAAAAATGTCTCCTTATATGAACACGTATTCTTGCTTAACTTTGATTTTTAAATTTTGACATAGTAATTGCAAAAATATTTATGAGAAGTAAAAATACAAAGGTGGAGCGCAATTGATTGACTAATAATATCTCCTTTATTACCAACTTTCCAATCCAAGTAATGTGCGCTCCACTTTTATATTTTTACTTCTCATAAATATTTTTGCAATTTCTATGTCAAAATTTAAAAATCAAAGTTTAGTAAGAATATGTCTTTATATAAGGAGACCTTTTTCGCTAATTTTTGACCAGTTATATAAAGGATGTGCTTAACATTTTTTTATTTTATTTGTATACTTAAATCCAGCTGCAATACGTAAATAGTAGTGATGTATGTAGGTATATCAGTTAATGTTTATGCATGTGCTAAAAAGTCAATTATGCGCAAACTATTTAAATTGTTATTAATTTCATATATATATTCATACTTACGTATTATTGTTACAATTAATTCCCGCCCCACGAAACAAAAGACTTAAGCAACGAACAGGGTCAAAAGCAATTGTGTTTTGATATTTGCATTGATTCTTATATTAGCACTTAACCTGTTTGTTCGTTCTTTTGTTGTTTCTTTAACTTTTTTTTAGCTTTCAAGCTTTAAGTGTGGGCACTTGGGATATGATACTCAAGAGCTTGGAAGCATGCGAATTACGCTAAATAGTTTGATCGCTATGGGCCAACAATTTAAGTATTACCTTATATTTGTCCATATTAGGTATGTTACGGAGCTTCGATTACAGTTCCGAAACATATCTAGTACATATACATATATTGAACTTTTAGTCAGAACAAATTGAATTGTAGCTTAATATTTGGATGTCGATTTCGAAAAGATTTAACTTGAGAAGACATTAATATTTATTAGTACTATTAAGGGAAGAGGCGGGCTTTGGTGTGCTGACTCACTATACTGAAATCTTGGATTTAAATGAAAAGAAATCTAGCATAGAAAATAATGAAAAAATAAAACAAACACTTGGTGCGATTTATTTCTGAGGAGATTTGGGCGGAGCTTCTCTTCTAATTTGCGTGATGCTCCTTTCAGTTTTCCCTAATAATTAGGGGGATGGGACCTTCAGGTTTTAAGCCCACTCAGCAGCTGCATTTCTACTGTTGTTGTTGTTGTTGTTGTTGTAGCGATAAGATTGCTCCCCGAAGGCTTTGTGGAGTGTTATCGATGTGATGGTCCTTTGCCAGATACAGATCCGGTACGCTCCGATAACACAGCACCATTAAGGTGCTAGCCCGACCATCTCCGGAACGATTTATATGGCCACGTTAAACCTTCAGGCCGTGCATTTTTCCTATGAGCTTTTCATGACAGCAACATACTCGGACTACACGTGGACTCAGGAGCAGCTTCGGAGTCGTAAGCGGAGCGCGCTACAACCACTGCACGGCGGCCGCTGGTCGTGTTTATCTCGAACTTTTCGCCGTGTAAGTCCTTTACCTTGGTGGTCCAAATAGCAAGACGATTATATAGTCCACATTTGCCAAAGACGCAAAGGGAATCCTGATACAGATATGAATGTATCATACACATATTTAGCACGCGAGACTCTGGCGACCCCAAGTTCTTCATGGAATTAGGGGGTGGGGAGGGCCAGATGGCCTAGAAGGTTTAATGTGTTTATATTAATCATTCCCAAGATGTTCGGGCTAGTACAAATGTAAAGATGGTTCGCATAATATGGGATAAGTTTCTATAAGTAGGACTTGAAACTGTTACAATTTCCAGGATGAAGTTGAATTAGTTTGAGGCTTGATTACTTACTTTTTAAACTCTGTCCAAATGATATCTTCAACCAGTCAAATTTAACCTGTAGCTCGAAAGCAATTGTGGATACCAAAGAAGCATATTTGAAACACCATTGCCCAAGGATTTTTTGGTAGCTGACAAGTTAGGGAAATATCATGGAAGAGAATATTCAATTGCTGTGTCATCTGCTTACAGGGCGGCCGTCAATTTGGTCGATGATTATCAAATTACTCGAGAGCAAACCGCCGCACCTCATATTTACATCTAAATTCAAATTTTTATTATATAAACCCCACAGACACCATTCAGAAAATTTGCAGACCACCTCTTTATTTGCTCTCCTTTTCCAATACACATAACTAAAAATCAATATTTTTATCAGTGTTGCCATCGACATTTTTACTTTAATTTTTCACTTTAAAGCCTGGTAAATAAGTGAAAACTGCCTCATGTTGTTTCCAAACTAAACAGTTAGTTCCGGATTAGTGTTCAACGCATAAGCCCTACTATGCGTTGATTATGTGGTTCTAAATTTGTGTTGTGAACTAACTTAAATACTTATTTTGTTTTGTTGATATTCCGACAGGGTGGACAAAAGATGTATATTGGAACGATTTTCCAAAAGATTTAACTATGACATATATAGAAAGCCAGCGGTCACCGACACAATAACACATAATACCTCAAATCACCCCCAACAGCATAAAAATGCAGCATTAAGGCATTTAGTACATAGACTTGAAAGAACACCTCTTACAGAAGTGGAATATAAGAGAGAACATAGTAGATAGGCTCAGAAGGACAAATGGAGAACCAAAAAGAAATAATGAATAGGAAAATAATAGCTGGACGATTATGACATATACTGGAAAAGCAACATATAAATTGGCAAACTTCTTTGAAAAATACAACATTAACACAGCACTCAAAATATCGAACAATCTAGGGCGAAAATCAAGAACTGACTCAGAGGATCCGTTTAGCAGCCACGGCATATACAAGCTTACCTGCGGATGCCAACATATTTACATAGGACAAACAGGACGACAAATAAGAACGAGGTTCAGAGAACATATAACAGATTACAACAAAAAAATACGGAATCCAAACATTATACCAGAGTCTAACTTCGCGAATCACATGGTCGAGAATGAATGTTCCCAAGCAAACATCAATAAAACAGTTAGGGTTCTTCACATACAAGCAAAAGGTACTCGAAAACAGAAAACATTCGACGGTAGAATAATAAACGAACAGATAAACACAATTTCTGGCATAATATTCGAGCCTTTAATTACAAGAAACAAAGCAATCACATAGGTACAACAGACAAACACACAACAACAAATAAAACCAAAACAATTAACGCCCCAAAACAACAAACTCACTAAGAAGGTCAAACGACTAAAATTACGGATTTTTACCTGCCTCAGTCAGCCACACAAATCGATCAGTAGAAACCACCCTCAGTTCTGAATGAACACACAGCACATACGCATAACTAAATATACACAAGCATCAATTCTGACAATACCTGCTCATGTACCTACGAACTATAAATACAGGACAAACGACAACAAGGGGCAAAACGTAAATCGACACTGATGATGGCACAACGCCGAAACCGGTTTGTTCAAAACCAAATTTGACAAGGGATGACGGAAAATCGTTCCAATATACATAACTAAAATACCGTAATCTTGTTCTGTTGCTTTATGAAATGTTTTGATTTCGCGTTATGGTGAATTACAAGAACTTCATATTTGGAGAGGTAGCATACATTTCCTCTTTTTATAATCAGCGTGCTTTGCACACAGAGTATATTACCCTTGATTGGATAACGGTTGGTTGTAAATGTGTAAAGTAATCGAGTTAGATATAGAATTCCATATATCAAAGTCATCCGTCCGTCTGTCCGTTAACACGATAACTTGAGTAAATATTGATATATCTTCACCAAATTTGGTACACGAGCTTATCTGGACACATAATACATTGGTATGGAAAATGAGCGAAGTCGGATGATAACCACGGCCACTTTATATATATAAAACATTTTGGAAAACACAAAAAAACTGATTATTTATTAAATAATACACCTAGAATGTTGAAGTTTGACGTGTGGACTGATATTGAGACTCTTGATAAAAATTTGAAAAAGAAATTTTAAAATGGGCGTGGCACCGCCCACTTGTGATAAAATCAATTTTACAAATATTATTAATCATAAATGAAAAATCGTTAAACCTATCGTAACAAAATTCGGCAGTGAGGTTGCCTTTACTATAAGGAATGCTTTGAAGAAAAATTAACGAAATCGATTAACGACCACGCCCACTTTTACACAAAAGATTTTTAAAAGAGTCGTGGACGAATAACATGAGCTATATCTTTGCAAAAAGGAGCTTTATATCAATGGTATTTCATTTCCCAAGTTGATTTATAACAATAAATAGGAAAACATTCAAATTATAAAAAATGGGAGTGGCACCGCCCCTTTTATGACTAAGCTATTTTCTATGTTTCGGGAGCCATAACTCGAACAAAAATTAACGGATCGTAATAAAATTGGGTACACAAATTTTCTCTATAGCAGGAAATATTTCTAGAAAAAAATCGATGAGATCGGTTAAAGACCACGCCCACTTTTATATAAAAAATATGTAAAAGGGTCGTAGAAAAAATAATTAGCTATATCTTAGCGAAAAGGAGCTTTGTATCAATAGAATTTTACTTTCTAAAATTTTTGAAAATGGGTGTGGCACCGCCCCTTTTTTGACTAAGCAATTTTCGATGTTTCGGGAGCCATAACTCGAAGAAAAATTAACGGATCGTAATAAAATTGGGTACACAAATTTTCCCTATAGCAGGAAATATTTCTAGAAAAAATGGGATCGATTAAAGATGAGGCAACTTAAATATAAAACAAGTTTAAAAGGGTCGTAGATTAGAATAATAAGCTATAACTAAGCAAAAAATAGTTTTGAATCAATAATATTTCACTTATGAAGTTTTATTGTAAGAGGAAATGGGGAGACTTTTTTTTTTAAACGGACAGTGCCACGTGTGAAATGTACAATTAAAGTTCACTCTGAGTATAACACGCGAACTTAGGCACCTTAACTTGTTTTATTTATACTGTATCAAAGTTGTTTTTTTTTCACAAATTTCAACAAATCTTAAGTCGAATAGGTTCGTCTGGATATACATTAGTGGCGTTTTTGTTATTGTTTTTTATGAAAATAAATTTCCTTGAGACATTTTTAACGAATCCAGGTGTAATTTGCTGCAAGGAGTTTGGTAATGCACTATAATAAATATACATTGGGGTGGTGCTTATTTTTCGACTTTTAAAAAAAATTACGGGGCACCCCGTAAAATCATTATTTACTCAAAAATACTGTTTGTTAGATTTTTAGAGGTCGCTTACGAAGGTCAAGTTTTTAGAAAAATAATTGTAATGAAATAATGATAAAATAGGAAAAAAAACGGAAACTAAATTTAAATGTAGGTTTCCCGAAAAAGCCTTCTTCTAACCTTAAAGATGATCTTAGTTATTTGGTACAAAATCAACGTTTATATTTACAAATATACAAAGGTAAAATAGTATCGTAAAAGGACCATACACCATACAAAATTCAATCCTTGGTAGCGACCTCTAAATATTCTTTAAAAATAGAATAGAGACGAATTGAGATGGTGCTCTGCCAAAAAAAAAAAAATTTTGCTCCCGTATAAGGACCACCTTAATGCACATAGTATGCCAACTTGATACAAAGCTTGATCACGGTAATCCAATTCCAAGTTCCGAACAAATTGGTATCAAACGGCCAAACGTAGATAAGTTATATGCAAGAATTAGAAACGGAACTCACAACAAGAGCATAGAAAAAATAAATCAAGAAAATTAATACCTGCAGTCGATTACTCATACTTTTGTTCTAATTACTATACTTAGTTATTTGTGTATATAAATATTTACAACAACTCTTAATGCCATTACCAATGTACAAAAAAAAAAATATAAATAGTATTTAAATATGTAAGCTCGTGGAAAACCCGTGTTATATCATAAAGATATTCATATATAAATGTACATACATATATAATTCCCACAAAAAAATTCATCTTTTATAAGACTGATTTAGTTTGTTCAGAATTTTGTATGTAAAAGTTGTGTTGAGTCATTACGCTTATGGACAAGTAAAAAAAGTCTTAATTTCAAGTACCAAACTCCTGTAATATGGCGTGAACCGTCGGACCATCACAGTGACTGTTATTTCTGTATGGTAAACATATCAGGAATAAACCTCAGAAATCACTCTAAATGGATTTATCCCAACCCATTTACTGCTGTTCGACCAGTCCTTAGTGCTAGACATTCATCAGAACCTGAACTTAGTACATCCCGGCATCATACATAAGATTTCAAATACATTTTTAAATCATTTCCGAAACTGAGTTCTGAAAAGGTGAAAGCTGGGGTTTTCGATGGCTCACAGATTTCAAAAGTAGTCTGTTATTCAGAGTACATTAGTCGCATGAAAGCACCTGAATAATCTGCATGGGACGAGTACGTTTGGGTTGTAAAAAAGTTATGAGGAAACAGAAGCAACTGATGCTACACTTTCAACATCTGGCTGTAAACATGAGTATCAAGATGCACTTTCAAAGCCATCTGTACCGTATTCCTGGAAATTTAGGCGATCTCAGTGAAGATCAGGGCGAGCGTTTCCAAAGGACTTTCGAACTATGGAAGAGCGATATGAAGGAAGCTGGATCGCGCATATGTTAGCTGATTGCTGCTTAAGCAATCAGAGTAGTGCTCATGAATCAAGCTCACTGTAATTGATAATAATAAAGTAAATAAAAAAAAAATATTTTAACTAGAAACTTTATTAGGTATTGCATTTGAAATTAGGATGAAAAGTACTTTAACAATCATGTATAAAATGCCATGCAATAAGGTTTTGGGGGGTGTTATCGATGTTCATGGTACTTTGACGGATATAGATCCGGTACGTTCCGGTAACAAGCACCATTAGGTATTACCGCGACCATATCGGGAACGATTAATTCCAAGCAGAGCGTTCGTATTTTATGACCACTTTGGTATTGATGTGTGAACTTTCAGTGCTCATTTCAAGCACTACTTGGGCTTGATTTAAGAATTTTCGTTCTCACGCTTCGAGAACGATTTGTGGTCGATTTAACATTTTCGGTCTCAATTCAAGAACGGTTTGTTCTTAATCTTTGGTGGCCGGGAGCGGATGTTGTTTGGGAAGGTGATTTTTCTAATTAGTACCCATTTATTTATTTATTTTTATTAATAATAATTTTTTTGTATTAATAAAAAATATTAATAACAAAAAAGTTATTATTAAAGACCAAAAGATGAAAAAAACACTTAACATGCATTTTTTTATGTCTTTCTCTTATTGAGAAATTTTTGTTTTTATTGATGCAATCTGAATATATACTTAAAACATTTCATAACAAGTTTGAGAATTAGCTGTGCATATATGAGTGGAACTGAACGAAAAATAAGAGTTAAAAAAATAGAATAAAAAAACCTTAGAGTTTGACGGTGATCGAACTCGCGCCACACGATCGCAACCGCAACATCGTAGCCGCTGGGCCACAACAACTGCTTAATAACTTGTGTCAAATGTTGTATTTAACATTTTAGTGCACACGCATTATACCGTTTCTTTTTTCTTTAACTTAATTTAAGAACATTGTTCTTATTAATAGAAAAGTTGTTCATATTTTAAGACCAGCCGTTCTCTTTTCAAGAAAATGGTTGTCAGTTCAAGAACAAGGTTATTGTTTTGAAAACAGGTCGTTCGTTTTTCAAGAACAAAAAAGTAAGAACATGAAAAGCTTGAATTGATTCCGGTGGTGCTGGATTTTAGAATAGCGTTTTTCTCTGAGTGTGGAGGCTAAGATGATACACTCAAATTTCCCCATATATGCTTCAATACATTTAAAATCCGTTACTGTTTCTGAACTCAGATTCAAAAGCTTGACTTCATCAAAAGCTTTCAATATTTGGGGAATGTGAGTTGCGAAAGGTTCACACTATCCACACCAGCAGACCATCGTGTTTGTGACATGCTCTGCAAGGAGCAATTAGTTTTTTCCTTGAGAATTTCCCATCTCTGAGGGCTTGCGCTAAAGATATTATACAATTTCTGCATAATACCGAAAAATGTGATGACTTCTGCAAATTAGAAAATTTACCAATAATTAACACGAAACTGACCTATGTAAGCTTATCCACGGCATACTCATATGTTTGCACAAATTTGCGCTTCGCAAAACAAGTTAAGTGTACTAATTTTTTCAAATTAACGCTCCAGTTTAATATCACACTGTATATTGCGATCCCCAGAGGGTTAAAGGGATTCGAAATTTTCAGCGGTAGGCATGCCTGTCGAAAGAGATAACTTACATCTACAAACCTAAGATAGTCGGGCTGTTGCCAGAAGGTGTTAGTAACGGGATCATATCCGGCAAAGGGCTGGCAACACCCGCAACATTCAAAGATTTCTAAGAACAAAACTACACGCCCCGATGCATGAGCTAGCAGTAGGAGAACCAGTAGCTGAGACGGGATAAGTTGACAACTCGAATTCCCTTTATGAAACAAAATCTGTCACAAAACAAGCCGAATGCTTGCAACGTAGATAGCTCAGCCTATTTGACGATAGTAGCGGGAGAAAATCTAGGTTAAGGTCCTGCACTGACTTTGAGTGTTTCGCTGTTTTCTTCTCTGAAAAAGAGAAATCCCCTAACACTCACGTAACTTTAGGGAGCTATTTTTGTGGGATTAAAACACAACAACAAGGGTCTATTGGGTATTTGTATGCATTACAAATCTAAGGGTCGTTTTCACCATCCTCAGTTAACGCTTACTGTCAATTTAAGTATTTGACAGAAATTGTTTGATAATGGTAAAGACGAGTCTAGATATATAGATCTACATAGATCTTTCAAGTTAGGCATATGGGTAAGAAAATGTGTGTCATTGAAGTCTAAGGAGTTTCAAAATTATTTTTGGGTCAATTTTGGGTATGAATTTTCAGTATGATTTCTATCATATCGAAAGCATTTCAGTGCAATCTTGGGATTGTTTTGGGGTTGTGTATGCATATTCGACTGAAAAGGAAATTAATTTTACAAATTGTATTGGTCATAAATAAAAACCGAGGAAATCGGTTGAGGGCAACGCCTTTTTCATATAAAAGATTTTTAAAATGATTGCAAATGAATAAAAAATCTTAGATCTATACGAAAGAAAATTGTATACCGATCAATTAATCGTGGCAAAGCCCATTTTTACTAAGTATTGTCCATAGTTTCAGGAGCTATAGCTCAACGAAGAATTGACATATTGTACAAAATACCCTCTCTCATGAAATCGGCCTATTGTGACTGAAAAGACTGAAAGTCAGAGACAAAGAACTGTTTGGATCTTGACGGTGCGAATGTCTGGTGTAAATCTACTATCGACTATATTTTAACTATGCGCTTAATCTTGAATATTACCAATACGAAGAAAATATGAACGCAACATCTCCATCTCTTTCTTCACATCCAAGCAACTTTTAACGATATCGGCCTTATTTCTATGCAAATGTGAACGTTGAGGATTGTTCTAATATTTGTAACAACATTCAGTTGTTTGCACAGAACGCTGTTCCATAACAAGCAAATCTCAACTAGCCACTTCCTTAGCTGTCTTACTAGCTGCTTTGTCAGCTTACAACTAAGGTGAGAATGGGGTGGAGGCAGACCGACTACTTAGTTGACGGCACATCTGGCAGTTGGAAAGGTGTTTATATTAAAAACGTGAACTAATGCAAACTTGCTATTACGATAAAAATTTATTCAGAACTATATCATGCAAGTAAAATAGAAAAGTTAGTTAGCCTATCAATTATTGCTTAAATGATGTTTAAATTGACATTCAAATGATATATACGTAAGTATATATATATACTAAGTTAGTATAATCAAATCTCATTATATTCCAGCTAACGTTTAAATTAATCAGATGCATTGCGAAAAAAATAATGCTGTAAATTTGAAAGTTGAAAAGCGTATGCGTTTAATAACAAATATTAGCTGACATACCATTTTAGAAGTTTTCAATAACAACAAGTAAGGAAGGCTAAGTTCGGGTGTAACCGAACATTATATACTCAGCTTTGGAGACAAAATATGGGAAAATCACCATGTAGGAAAATGAACCTAGGGTAACCCTGGAATGTGTTTGTATGATATGGGTATCAAATCGAAGGTATTAAAGTGTATTTTAAAAGGGAGTGGCCCAGAGTTCTATAGGTGGACGCCTTTTCGAGATATCGCCACAAAGGTGGACCAGGGGTGACTCTATAATGTGCTTGTACGATTTGGTTATCAAATTAAAAGTGTTAATGAGGGTTGTAAAAGGGAGTGACCCTTATTTGGATATGTGAAGGCGCTTTTGAGATATCAACCAAAATGTGGACCAGGGTGACCCAAAACATCATCTGTCGGGTACCGCTAATTTCATTATATATGTACACCAACACTATTCCTGCCATGTCGCCAAGGGCTTTTGATTTCGCCCTGCAGAACTTTTTCATTTTCTTCTACTTAATAGGGTATGTGTGCCACCCATTTTACAAAGTTTTTTCAATGAACCAATCCAGTCATCATGTTTCGTCTTTTTTTTCGTATTTGGTATAGAATTATGGCATTTTTTTTCATTTTTCGAATTTTTCGATATCGAAAAAGTGGGCGTGGTCATAGTCGGATTTCGCCCATTTTTAATACCAAGATAAAGTGAGTTCAGATAAGTAAGTGAACTAAGTTTAGTAAAGATATATCGATTTTTGCTCTAGTTATCGTGTTAACGGCCAAGCGGAAAGACAGGCGGTCGACTGTGTATAAAAACTAGGCGTGGCTTCAACCGATTTCGCCCATTTTCACGTAAAACAATTACCGTCATAGAATCTATGCCCCTACCAAATTTCACAAAGATTGGAAAATTTGTGTTCGACTTATGGCATTAAAAGTATTCTAGGCGAATTAAATGAAAAAGGGCGGAGCCACGAGCATTTTGAAATTTTCTTTTATTTTTGTATTTTGTTGCAACATATCATTACTGGAGTTGAATGTTGACATAATTTACTTATATACTGTAAAGATATTAACTTTTTTTTTAAATTTGAATTTAAAAAAAAAATTTTTAAAAAGTGGGCGTGGTCGTTCTCCGATTTTGCTAATTTTTATTAAGCAGACATATAGTAATATGAGTAACGTTCCTGCCTAATTTCATCATGATATCTTCAACGACTGCCAAATTACAGTTTGCAAAACCTTTAAATTTCCTTATTTTAAAAGTGGGGGTGCCACGCCCGAAATTTTACTTACTTTCTATTCTGCGTCATAAGATCAACCTACCTACCAAGTTTCATCGCTTTATCCGTCTTTGGTAATGAATTATTGCACTTTTTCTGTTTTTCGAAATTTTCGATATCGAAAAAGTGGGCGTGGTTGCAGTCCGATTTCGTTCATTTTAAATAGCGATCTGAAATGAGCGCCCAGAAACCCACATACCAAATTTCATCAAGATACCTCAAAATTTACTCAAGTTATCGTGTTTACGGACGAACGGACGGACGGACATGGCTAAATGAATTTCTTTTTTCGCCCAGATCATTTTGTTATATAGAAGTCTATATTTATCTCGATTAGTTTATGCCGTTACGGATTGCCGTTATGCGAACAAAGTTAATAACTATACTCTGTGAGCTCTGCTCAGCTGAGTATAAAAATACACAATGAGCATTAGCTTAATGTGTATGATTTAATGAAGTTAATTGCTGCCTGCTAATAAGGTTGTTAACAAATGAGTGGGTAAAGTTTGAAAGTAGCGTAAGTCTATTTTTTATAAAAATTTACTTTTTATACCTTTTATGAAAAGGGAAAAGTTATGTTAAGGGTACAGATAGACCTACCAAGAAGTATACTGAAATTATCAGAATAACGTCTGTCCATCTGTCTGTTTGAATGCAAAGTAGTCCCGCAATTTTTGAGATATCTGGATGAAATTCGGTGAGCAGTTTTCTTTGGGTGTTCCATTGATCATTTGTCGGCACCAATATAGCATATATCGCCCATATAACCGATTTTTCGTACAAGAGCATTTTCGTCATTTCTTCCTTGAAACTTAAAAGGATTTTGTTAAGATCGGTCAGTTATATAATATATATTCCATACAACCGATAGTCCAGATAAGAAAGACGTTGTACGTACTTTCTTTCTCATTTTAACAGCTAGAAGCTTGAAATTTCAAAAGATGATTACATACATGGCATACATATTTGTCTGAAAAATTTTTCAAGATCGCTCATATATCTATTATATATCCCACACAACTGATTATTCAGATAAGAAGTTTTACGTCATTTGTTTCTCATTCTTATAGCTAATAGCTTGATGCTTATATACATACATTGTTGTCTGAAAAAGTCGTCAAAATTGCTCCTATATTTAAGTTATATCCCATACGTCTAATTGTTTCGTAGCCGAAGGCAGTTCCATCCATACTTGTTCTAAATTTGTCAAGTAGAGTAGCTATAAAGGCAAATTCACAATAAGAAAACAAATGCCTAAATGGGAACTTATATTACCTTCAAAAAACCGACAGGTGTATACGCATGTTTGAAAATTAAGAAATATTCAAATGCTTGCAAATTTATTATAATTTTAATTAATTTTAATATACGGCTTTGTTGTTAAGCAGTAATTTTGCTTATTAATTAAGAGTATTTATGAACATACTTTTATATTTCTTTAAATAGTAGATATATATGATCCTTGAGAGTACAAGTCGTCGAGATGAGAACCAAGGAAAGCTCAGCGAAATCTGTACCACTTAACCCCTAAGTGAGGCCACTTGTATTTGCCATTTCGCAACACAAATGTAAGATATTATGTCTCTATACTAATTTGTGCCCAGCATCGTTAGAACCATGTCCGTGGGACAGTTGATAGGAACGAACACAGTTAGGGGAAATTAGCTAAGACAGAAAAATAAATCGTTTATATAAACGGAAAATTAGCACATATAAAAAGGTGTATGATAATAACGATGCTTATAGTTATCGTAACGGTTGCGGAAGCCAAGGAGAGGAAAAGGGAAGGAAAAGGAAAGGGAATTAAGGAAAACAAGTAAGGAATTCTAAGGGTGAAACCGAACATTACATACCCATCTGTACACTTGAAATGCTGTTGTTGTTTGTTTTGTGTGCTTAATAGTGTTACAAGGCTGTATATATTTTTACATATGGTTATATTCTGAACTACTTTTCTTTTAAAGGAAGCAAAAAGGCTACAGAGGCTAACACGAATGCAGATTTCCCTACTAAATATCTTAAAATAAAGATATAACAGAACAATAAGCATAAACACACATGTGCCATTGTACTAAAAAGCGTTATTACAAAAAAAAAAAAAAAAATTATTACCTGCATCTGCACACTTTTACAAACTCTTTTATATAAAAGAAGGCGATTTAACCGATTTAGTCCATTTTTACTGAAAATATTTCCTGTTAAACACCAAATTTTTCGTCGAGTTATGGCTACTAAAACATAGAACATTGCTTAGACAAAAAAGGGGCGGTGCCACACCTATTTTCAAAAATCTTAGAGTTTTCAAATTTAATGTTATAATTCAATTTAGAAATTAAAATTTTATAGATACAAAGCTCTTTTTCGCTAAGATATAGCTTATTATTTCCGTCTACGATACTTTAAAAAATCTTATATATAAAAGTGGGCGTGGTCCTTAACCGCTCTCATCCATTTTTTCTAGAAATATTTCGTGCTATAGGAAAAATTTTTGTACCCAATTTTATTACGATCCGTTAATTTTTCTTCGAGTTATGGCTCCGGAAACATAGAAAATTGCTTAGTAATTTTTTTAAATTTGAAGTTTTTCCTATTTATTGTTATAAACCCACTTGGGAAATGAAATGCCATTGATATAAAGCTCTTTTTTGCAAAGATATAGCTTATTTTATTCGTCCACGACCCTTTTAAAAATATTTTATGGGCGTGGTCCTTAACCGATTTCGTTAATTTTTCTTCAAAGCATTCCTTAAAGTAAAGGCAACCTCTCAGCCTAATTTTGTTACGAAAAGTTTAACGATTTTTGATTTATGATTAATAATATTTGTAAAATTGATTTTATCACAAGCGGGCTGTGCCACGCCAGTTTTAAAATTTTTTTTTCAAATTTTTATCAAGAGTCTCAATATCAGTCCACACGTCAAATTTCAATACTCTAGGTGTATTATTTACTAAGTAATCAGGTTTTTTGTATTTTCAATGTTATATATATAAAAAGTGGGCATGGTTATCATCAATTTCAATACCAACCTATTTTGGGTCCAGATAAGCTCGTGTACCAAATTTGGTGAAGATATCTCAATATTTGCTCAAGCTATCGTGTTAACGAACGGACAGACGGACGGACATGGCTTAATCAAAGTTTTTTTCGATACTGATTATTTCGATATATGGAATTCTATATCTATCTCGATTTCTTTATACCTGTACAACTAACCGTTATCCAATCAAAGTTATAATACCTTGTGTACAACTACGGTGGGTATAAAAAGAAAGGAAAGTAAGGGAAAGATTTCGTTAGCAAAGGTTATCGGTGCGCTATTGGATTTTAATCGGTGATTTATCGATTTGTTATCAGAAATGTATCGATTTGTTATAGAAAAACAGTCCAGTTGTTATCGTTTTACTATTAAAGTGTTATCAATATATCGATGATCATTATATATCGATATATCGATCGTTAGTTATTGATTTACTATCACAAAGTTATTGATTTGTTATTGAAGGGTTATCAATTTTTTAACGGAAATGAATCGATTTGTTGCCGAAAGTAATCAGTAGTTCTGTAGGTATATTATAGAAAAGTTAAAGATTTTATATCAAAAAGACATCGATTTGATAGCCTAAAGATATAAATTTGCGACCGAAAAAACGAATATAATTGATGTCACATCTGTAGCACGTTGACAACAAGCCGATAAGAAAAGAAGCCGATGACTCAATGATAATTTCGTTGTGAACAATACCTACTTACTTACTTAATTGGCGCTTAACCGTCTAAACCGTTATGGCCGTCCAACAAGGCGCGCCAGTCGCTCCTTCGCTCCGCCAACCGGCGTCAATTGGTCACACCAAAGGAGTTTAAATCGTTTTCCACCTGGTCCTTCCAACGGAGTGGGGGCCGCCCTCTACCTCTGCTTCCATAGGCGTGTTCCGATAGAAAGACTTTCTTGGCCGGAGCATCATCTTTCATTCGCATAACATGGCCTAGCCAGCGCAGCCGCTGCGTTTTAATTCGCTGGACTATGTTGATGTCTGCGTATAGCTCGTACAGCTTATCATTAAATCTTCTTCGGTACTCGTCATCGCCGACGCGTAGAGGTCCATAAATCTTTCGAAGAACTTTTCTCTCGAACACTCCCAAAGCCGCTTCATCTGCTGTTGTCATGGTCCATGCTTCTGCCCCATATAGCAGGACGGGTACGATAAGTGACTTGTAGAGTATGATTTTCGTTCGCCGAGAGAGGACTTTACTTTTCAATTGCCTACCTAGTCCAAAGTAGCATTTATTGGCAAGATTGATTCTTCGCTGGATTTTAGTGCTGATGTTGTTGCTAGTGTTGATGTTGGTTCCCAAATAAACGAAGTCTTTTACTATTTCGAAATTATGGCTGCCAACAGTAGCGTGGTTGCCAAGGCGCATATGAGCTGACTATTTGCTCGATGACAGCAGATACTTCGTTTTGTCCTCATTCACCATCAAACCCATCTTTACCGCTTCTTTTTCCGTTTGGAGTAAGCAGAGCTAACAGCGCGGTTGTTTAGGCCGATGATATCAATGTCATCAGCATATGCCAGATGTGTACAATAACCCGATAATAAAACTAGTTAAACGAAAGTCTTCTCAAATATGCCGAAATTATTGGCATATCGTATAGTTACCTCGGTTGTGGTTCAACTTCAACTTCTGAGCGAGCTCTAGTTGATTTAAAATCATTAAAATCTTGAAAGCGACTTATAAAAGGGGAAGTAAAAAGCTTAAACTGCTGTAATTATTTCATTAAGTAATACAGTAAATTAGTAAAAAATGATTCAATCACACGAGGTTTGCCCGGCTGACAATTTTTTTGACAATTTCAGCCATTTTGTTCCCAAGTCGCATTGGCATCCGTGAACTGTGTTGTTTCTTTGCGATTTTTCGAAAAATATTAGTAGTAGAAATAGGAAGCAATCAGTTTACAAATACCTGATACTTACTGAACTTCATAATTCCTTAGAACAATTTTTTTTAATTTTATGATGAATTTATTAACTATGCCATGATCTATTAGGGTGGCTGAACATAAATTTCATGAAAAGTACGGACACCAAGGAATCGCGCACTTAAAGCTATGAACATTCGAAACTTAAACCAATTGAAAATTCACGTAAAAATGTCATTAGTAAATATTGGGGTCGCCATAACGAAATGTACTCATTGAGCATGTTAACATATTCATTCCGTATGTTCGGAACATTCGTCTCCATTTAAGAATTTGGGGAATCGGTTTATATTTGGAATATTATGTATATACTTATTTGATACTGTAACGATTTTAGTGAAAATCCGCTTATTACAAATCTTCTGTTAACGTTCGAATCGCTAAACTGTTGAAAAAATAACTCCAATATTTAATAATGCAAAATGGTCTTTATTAGACTACTTTGAAAGTACTTCACAATAACACTTAACTTTACAACCAATAGCGTGCTTAAATCAAACTGATTATTGACTACTCAGCTTGTGCTGCTTTTATACTCTCTGCCCCAAATGTCTAGGCGTTTCTTCTTCTAGAATTTTCTACTTGGTTACCAGCTATAAGCGTGTGTATTTGTAGTTTATAGCCTCTCGCATAGGCATATGCATGTGTATATGTGAGTACTACTTCGGCTGATGACTACATCTGTATGTGAGTTATCTCTTCATTGTATGTAGGTAAATGATGATTAATGTGTTTATGTAGCTTGCTTTAATGTTCCTGTTGTTGTGCATTTACTTAGTAACAGCTTAGAGATGGTAATATTCGTCACAATATATTCGGACCTCGCGAGGTAGTATCAAACGAACGTGTTCCGAATATTCTAAATTAATAGTTTATCCAAAACACTGCCATCTTTACTTGATGGAAAAGAGCTTTTCGAAATTTCACAACAAAAAGGTAAATACTCCCTGTGTAGCAGGACCGCTCAAAAACTCCCTATATTAGAAGTAGATTGAAGAACATTTTATTTTAGAATGCTTTTCTTTAACTCCCTCTTATGTCAAAATGCATTGAGCTTATGCTCAGATAGGGAGTTTTTGAAACAAATTTTGAGATAGTGTATTTCTGAATAAAATTCTAGCGTTTTCCTTATTTGGGAGTGTCAAAGCTCTGCCATCATTGGAGAACAAACCTCTAGTAATTGAATCATGTTTTGGGATGACAACCAGTGAAAATGATGACAGTGACGTAAAGGAAAAAAAAAAAAAACAAATGATTGTCTCGGTTCACCAGCTTACTGTGCTTTTCAATTCATTTTTGCTTTACTTTACATTATGTGTGTTCCTTCTTCTAGTTGCTTTTAAGTTAAGTTCTAACTTAACTAAGGTTAGTGTAAACAGCCATAGGTATGTGTATTGCAGACTATACATAAATAATTTTTGCTTGATTGAAAGCTGAATTTTGCATTCCTAAATAATATATATTTAGTTTCTAATTTAATTTAGATTGCAGCCTTAACAACGCAATTGTGATTAAGGTGTAAAACTCTTTTAAATTATTCTTATTTATGGCAATCACTGCGTTCTACACTTGTAATGGAATTTAGAACTATACCTTCCTTTGTGTGTTTCCTCGACCAGGTTTTAGTTATAAATACTTTTTTATCTACATAATTACAATATTATTCACAAAGGGGATTGACGTAGACAGGTGTCTTAGCGTATGTACTGCAAACCAATTACACCGAGTGAGTAGTAGTTATGGACAGCAAGACGGACTGGCGGCACATGTCGTTAGCAGGCAATATAGTGAATAGGTGTGTAATTTCAATGCTGGTGAATGCTATGACTTCCCTGAAAAATGCGATTAGTCTAGGGTCAGTCCAGAATGAGTTGCAAAGGAGTATGCGACTAATGGTAGTTTTGATTTCTTTGTATGCGTTGAACTGGCCCCTTTTGTTTGAGCATGTCCTATGAAGAAACAAATTGTACCCATTTATACCCGAACGGGAACGATAGGACCAATCCCCTTTGTACCCATATGGGACAAATATCTAGGGCGAAGAAGGCTAATATATTTTCTCATCAAAAAGTGTTAGTTTTCGTGTTGTACTTGCAAAAATTTGTTAGATACATCTATGTAAAAAACTTATTAAGTCGCCAACTCTTTCCAAGAGGTATGGTCCGACGATAATGGAACATATGGTCCAAGTCATTTAGGTTCGGGCTGCGCATTTTTCTTAAATAATTCGAATCAATCACCCTTCATCTTTTTTATTTAACTCACTTCGTTGCCACTTTTTTATGTTTCCCAAAATGGGCTTGCTGGAGAAAATTATACTTGCTGCAGAACTTAACCGCAAAGCGTGCAATTACTGGCATATGCTGATGACATTGATATCATCGTTAGTTCTGCTTACTTCAAACTGGAAAAAGAAGCGGTAAAGATGGGTTTGATGGTGAATTAGGACAAAACGAAGTACCTGCTGTCATCGAGCAAAGAGTCAGCGCATAGCCGCCTTGGCAACCACGCTACTGTTGGCAGCCATAATTTCGAAATAGTAAAAGACTTCGTTTATTTGGGAACCAGCATCAACACTAGCAACAACGTCAGCACTGAAATCCAGCGAAGAATTAATCTTGCCAATAAATGCTACTTTGGACTAGGTAGGCAATTTAAAAGCAAAGTCCTCTCTCGGAAAATCGTACTCTATAAGTCATTTATTGTACCCGTCCTGCTATATGGGGCAGAAGCATGGACCATGACAACAGCAGATGAGGCGGATTTGAGAGTGTTCGAGAGAAAAATTCTTCGAAAGATTTATGGACCTCTACGCGTTGGCGAGTACCGAAGAAGATTTAATGATGAGCTGTACGAGCTATACGCAGACATCAACATAGTCCAGCGAATTAAAACGCAGCGGATGCGCTGGCTAGGCCATGTTATGCGAATGAAAGATTATTCTCCGGCCAAGAAAGTGTTTCTATCGGAACCCGCCTATGGAAGCAGAGGTAGTGGGCGGCCCCCACTTCGTTGGATGGACCAGGTGGAAAACGATTTAAACTCCCTTGGTGTGACCAATTGGCACCGGTTAGCGGAGCGAATGAGCGACTGGCGCACCTTGCTGGACGGCCATAACCGTTTAGACGGTTAAGCGCCAATTAAGTAAGTAAGTAAAATGGGATACATAGATTTCAACCTAATACCAACTCATTTGCAATGTCTCATTGGCAATGTCTTTTACTCCTTATAGCAGGTAAAAAAAAATTTGTAAATAGTAGTGAAATGGAATGTTTATACCCAGTTGTGCTTTTTATCAAATTTCACCATTCGTTGAACTAGAAGTTTTCCTTAGGGGCAAAATTTTTTCCAGCGAACAGGTGCGGATACCGAGTGAAGGCATTCACTCTCGCTACACCGAGACATGTGAATACGACGCCTATAAAATGATGATCCAAGTTGACATTGGGTCCTCATAGAGAGCCTCTATTTGCGACTCTCACGATTTGATCGATTAGCTGTCGCTTAGTTTTGAATGACGTACAGGTAGCTTGGTGGAAGGTGTTACTATAGATTACTAACGGCAAAGTCAAGGAGACTTCCCTCGTTGTTTGTTATCGTGTTAACCAATTTAGTATTATTTACTAGGTCCCTATTTGGATAAAGCTTAAGCTTGTAGGGGTAGCTCGACAATAAAAATGTAGTACCAAACATCTAGGAGGGAGCGATGAAAGCCTCCTTGGCATTGGGGTTTATTACCCAAACTCTTTCATTGGGTATTTGGGGCAATTGTCAAACCCATTCTTTACTATGGCAGTGTTTGGCAAGCGCTCCGAGTGTATTTCTGCCATGGAAAGCTCTTAGTGAAAATTCATCTGCCTTGTAGATTCCGTTCAGAGTCGGCATAAAAGAAGTAGGAAAAAGGAGCACGACGCAAATTGGAAGAGAAGCTCCGCCTTAAATCCCTTCGGAGGTTATGGCGCATTTAATTTTTATACTCAGTTGAGCAGAGCTCACAGAGTATATTAAGTTTGATTGGATAACGGTTGGTTGTACATATATAAAGGAATCGAGATAGATATAGACTTCCATATATCAAAATAATCAGGATCGAAAAAAAATTTGATTGAGCCATGTCCGTCCGTCCGTCCGTCCGTCCTTCCGTTAACACGATAACTTGAGTAAATTTTGAGGTATCTTGATGAAATTTGGTATGTAGGTTCCTGAGCACTCATCTCAGATCGCTATTTAAAATGAACGATATCGGACTATAACCACGCCCACTTTTTCGATATCGAAAATTTCGAAAAACCGAAAAAGTGCGATAATTCATTACAAAAGACCGGTAAAGCGACGAAACTTGGTAGATGAGTTGGACTTATGACGCAAAATAGAAAATTAGTAAAATTTTGGACAATGGGCGTGACACCGCCCACTTTTAAAAGAAGGTAATTTAAAATTTTGCAAGCTGTAATTTGGCAGTCGTTGAAGATATGATGATGAAATTTGGCAGGAACGTTACCCTTATTACTATATGTACGCTTAATAAAAATTAGCAAAATCGGAGAAGGACCACGCCCACTTTTAAAAAAAAATTTTTTTAAAAGTAAAATTTTAACAAAAAATTTAATATCTTTACAGTATATAAGTAAATTATGTCAAGATTCAACTCCAGTAATGATATGGTGCAACAAAATACAAAAATAAAAGAAAATTTAAAAATGGGCGTGGCTCCGCCCTTTTTCATTTAATTTGTCTAGGATACTTTTAACGCCATAAGTCGAACAAAAATTAACCAATCCTTTTGAAATTTGGTAGGGGCATAGATTTTATGGCGTTAACTGTTTTCTGTGAAAATGGGCGAAATCGGTTGATGCCACGCCCAGTTTTTATACACAGTCGTCCGTCTGTCCTTCCGCATGGCCGTTAACATGATAACTTGAGCAAAAATCGATATATCTTTACTAAACTCAGTTCACGTAGTTATCTGAACTCACTTTATCTTGGTATGTAAAATGAACGAAATCCAACTAGGACCACGCCCACTTTTTCCATATCGAAAATTACGAAAAATGAAAAAAATGCCATAATTCTATACCAAATACGAAAAAAGGGATGAAATATGGTAAGGTAATTGGATTGTTTTATTGACGCGAAATGTAACTTTAGAAAAAACTTTATAAAATAATTGTGACACCTACCATAAGTAGAAGAAAATGAAAAAGTTCTGCAGGGCGAAATAAAAAACCCTTAAAATCTTGGCAGGTATTACATATATAAATAAATTAGCGGTATCCAACAGATGATGTTCTGGGTCACCCTGTTCCACATTTTGGTCGATATCTGGAAAACGCCTTCACATATACAACTACCACCACTCCCTTTTAAAACTCTCATTAATACCTTTAATTTGATACCCATATCGTACAAACTAATTCTAGAGTCACCCCTGGTCCACCTTTATGGCGATGTTTCGAAAAGGCGAACACCTATAGAACGAAGGCCCACTCCCTTTTAAAAATACTCATTATCACCTTTCATTTGATACCCATATCGTACAAACAAAGTCTAGAGTCACCCCTGGTCCAGAAAGGCCCACTCCCTCTTAAAATACTCATTAACTCCTTTCGTTTGATACCCATATTGCACAAACGAATTCTAGGGTCACCCCTGGTCCACCCTTATGGCGATATCTCGAAACGGCGTCCACCTATGGAACTAAGGATTACTCCCTTTTAAAATACTCATTAACACCTTTCATTTGATACCCATATCGTACAAACGCATTCTAGAGTCACACCTGGTCCATCTTTATGGCGATATCTCGAAAAGGCGTCCACCTATAGAACTAAGGCCCACTCCCTCTTAAAATACTCATTAACTCCTTTCGTTTGATACCCATATTGCACAAACGAATTCTAGAGTCACCCCTGGTCCACCTTTATGGCGATATCTCGAAAAGGGGTCCACCTATAGAACTAAGCCCCACGCCCTTTTAAAATAATCATTAACACCTTTCATTTGATACCCATATCGTACAAACAAAGTCTAGAGTCACCCCTGGTCCACCTTTATTGCGATACCTCGACAATGCGTCCACCTATAGAACTAAGGCCCACTCCCTCTTAAAATACTCATTAGCTCCTTTCGTTTGATACCCATATTGCACAAACGAATTCTAGAGTCACCCCTGGCCCACCTTTATGGCGATATCTCGAAACGGCGTCCACCTATAGAACTAAGGCCCACTCCCTTTTAAAATACTCATTAACACCTTTCGTTTGATGCCCATATTGTGCAAACAAATTCTAGGGTCACCCCTGGTCCACCTTTATGGCGATATCTCGAAACGGCGTCCACCTATAGAACTAAGGCCCACTCCCTCTTAAAATACTCATTAGCTCCTTTCGTTTGATACCCATATTGCACAAACGAATTCTAGAGTCACCCCTGGCCCACCTTTATGGCGATATCTCGAAACGGCGTCCACCTATAGAACTAAGGCCCACTCCCTTTTAAAATACTCATTAACACCTTTCGTTTGATGCCCATATTGTGCAAACAAATTCTAGGTCACCCCTGGTCCACCTTTATGGCGATATCTCGAAACGGCGTCCACCTATGGAACTAAGGATTACTCCCTTTTAAAATGCTCATTAATACCTTTCATTTGATACCCATATCGTACAAACGCATTCTAGAGTCAACCCTGATCCACCTTTATGGCTATATCGCTAAATGGCGACCACCTATAGAACTATGGCCCACTCCCTCATAAAATACTCTTTAATGCCTTTCATTTGATACACATGTCATACAAACACATTCCAGGGTTTCCTTCGGTTCATTTTCCTACATGGTTATTTTCCCTTATGTTGTCACCATAGCTCTCAACTGAGTATGTAATGTTCGGTTACACCCGAACTTAACCTTCCTTACTTGTTTATTTTATACTTTACTATGGGGTCCTTCTTTGGTTGACAGCTACACAAAAAATTACGTATACCAGAAAACTATAGGGGGTATGCAGGTTATCAATGATAAGCATAATGGGAGCCCTAAATACTATCCCGGCAGCTGCCTTGTATGTCATTATACACATCCCGGCTGCAGACCTAATAGTCAAAATTATCGTGTCAGCTTGAGTGCAGGCCGTATGTCCATGTGCTTCGAAAGAGATCTGGGAGTCACAATTGAGCCGGAGGGCTGGCGTAAGGGTGCAGAAATGGCAGAACATACTCTGCACTTGTATACCGATGGTTACAAATTTGTGGAAGTGGTCGGGTTACTGTGTCGATCCTGAAATAAGTAGATTCTACAGGCCGCCAGATTACTGCAGCGTGATTAAGCTGCAGTTGGGTCAATGTGTATATTGGTATTCAGACAACGATTGATGCAATAATCTCACATAATACTTCACTAAGAAGGGTCCTGAAATGCAAATAAGCATTGACAAATATCGCTCAGGCCGGATCATACATCTATACTGGGTTCCTCGACATAAAGGGATAGAAAGTACCAAAAGTACCGATGAGTTGGCAAAGAACGTTGCAGCACTCGCTTCATCGGCGGTAAACGTCCCAATGCGTTTAGAAGATTCAAAAGGAGACAGGAGTTGTATGTGATCCATCAAGCGGGAAAGGCGTGGAGAGAAGCGCAGCGCTTCAAATTTTCTAATATCATGTGCAAACCAAATGCTATTAGACTCACTAAGGGGCTAATATCTCGAAAGACAGAAGACTTAAGGAAGAATGGGCATACTAAATATTTTCTGGTGTCACATGCTTATAAGCTAAGCCTCGTCAGTAACAGCAAATGGTTTAAGTGAGAGCTGCAGGAAGAATGGTTGAGCACGTTCTGTTCGTGTCCTGCGCTCATTAGGTCAAGGCTCCAGCTATTAAGGGCGGTAGAGTTGCCAGGTATCGATGCAGCAATTAAGATAGGCCTCAGAAAACTTTTATTATTTTCCAAGAAGACGGAATTTTTATATAACATAAGTCCTGGTACCAGATTGGGTCCGCAAAACAAATTCTGGTAACACCATGGACACATTCAGGGTATTTGAGGTCTTTATTGACCGACCAGTTCAGCCTAACCTATTATTATGATATTATGTTGTGGAGTCAACAATTTCGGTCAAGGATCAAACCCACCCAAGCATAATTAAGGCCAAGCTAGTTTATCAAGCCCGAGCACTTATCGGCGACGCTCTTCCTTTCATTCGATGCTCAGGCTCAGTTTATCACGATTTGATGTGAATCGCTGCGAATGCTGGAATATCAATACTTGTAGCCTACAAGTTGTAGGCACAGCGCGAGATGTCAGCCTTTCCAATCGCACCGACATCAACCAGCTGGACATCGATTATTCCCCCTAAAGGATTCGTACATTGAAAATATACGCACTTAAACCATAGTCCTTAAAGAGTTTGCAGTAGCTGTCATGTAGAAAAAGTAGTCTCATCCAAGGCATCCGGGCTTTGGTTTTTATTGAAAGTATTTCTTGTAAAGATGAAGTTATTTTTCTTATACCGTTCTAAGGAAAACTCGAAAAAGACGAAAGTCAAGTACTTCATTTTTCATTCCATGCCAAAATATTGCGCCTGTTTGGAAGAAAAAAGAAAAAAAAAAAATATTGTTTCCAAATATAAGTATGTACTTACCATAGATGGTGACTTCTAATTACAGTCTTACATAAAGCCACATATATTCGGAGCATACATGCACATTTTGTGATATTTAAAAAAATGTAAAGCGCGATAACTTCCGCAGATATTTTAGGCCGAGCTTCTCTTCCAATTTGTGTCGTGCTCCCATTAATTTTTCCTTCAAATTGGCGGGACGGGACCTACTTGTTTTATGCCGACTTCGAACGGTATCTGTAAGGCATATGAGTTTTCACTGAGAAGCTTTCCATGGCAGAAATACACTAGAATTGCTTGCCAAACAATGGCGAGGGGCGACTCCGCTTAAACAAATTTTCATCTAATTGAAAAAAACTAGTTTCTAAAATTTTGATGTTGCTTTGCCCTTGGATGTGGTAGGCAGAGCACGCTGCCATCACACCACAGCGGCCGTCGATGTGATATTTTAGGGGTCCGAAATGTGATGGTTGTCCCATGTGAGTCTAGTTGCATACATCAAATGAGTGGAAATATGAGTCATATGATGTTCGAGGGGACATATCTCATATTATATTGCATCAAGTTTAAGAATGAAGTCATGTTACTTTGAGAAGGAACTATTGTGAAACTATATGAATTTTTGATGGAGGTGGCTGTAGAGCTCAATTCAAAGTTCTACAAATACTTTTAATACTGCAATGGAAAAATGAATGAAATTTAAAATAAGTTGACCTTCAGTTGACAACGATAAAATCGCGTAATTATGTGGATATTAGTATTTTTCGGAGCTTAATACTTTGTGGCGGATTCTAATACCGGCTTAGTTTAATTGTGCAGTTGATTCTAACTTTGAGATTGCATGTATACCCATGCTTGTGTTCTTAGCTAATTATTGCGCTTAACATACAATTCGAAAGTTCTGAATTTTTATATTGTAATCCGTTTTTAAATATATAATTCCTACTACTTTTCTAAAGCCTACGAGCTATATGTATGTATGTATTGCATGTATCTAGATGCAATTAACAGGTATATATGAAATAAATACTTATATGTATGTAGTTAGAAATTTTGTTCTGAAATTAATTGCGTAAACATTCCCTTTTCAAGAAATTAATTAATATTAAATAACCAACAAGTAGCGTATTATTGTTTGCAATTATTTAAATGCAATACATTTTATACACTCATAGTTATGTCTGTACTACCTAAGCCATATGACTCATGTGCAAAGTGTGAATATTAGTTAGGTCATTACCGTGACTTAGATTACTATTATTATATACTAGCAGACCCGCAGACGTTGTTTTGTCCTAAATTTGGCCTACCTGCGTACATTTTAAAAAGCTTTTTCGTTTAACTCTGCCCTCCCTTCTTCACTTTTTCTAATTCTTTTATTCACTCCTCACTCCGTCTTTTTCGATTCATCTATCTCCATCTTCGTCGAATTCTATCTCTCTCTCTCAGTCTGTCTCTTTTGCTCCAGTCCCAGTCCCAGTCCCACTCCGAGTCTCAGTCCCAGTCCTAGTCCTAATCCCAGTCCCAGCACGTCTCTGGTCGGAAAAAAGGATCGTAAACACTAATATAGGCAAATTTATATAACAAATTTCTGGCAAACGGAATAGGACGTATGTAAATAGGTATGTGGGTACTATTAATTCATGTCTCTATTTCGGCTTCGCATGCATATTTATCATTATTGCCAGGTTGGTGCGACTAAATCGAATATCGCAATGAAAATTACTTTAGAGCTCTCAGCAACAGCTTTCATTTGATATTTATATTACTCTCACATTCTAGTGGTATCGGGGTCCACGTTTTGGCCTATATCTCGAGACCCTAGTCACCCAGCGGTGTAATATATTATACATATGTAATATATTATATCTGTACTAAAGCACTCATCAACAGCTTTCATTTGATATCCATATTGTATAAACACTGTCTAGGCATTCACGGGCCCACGTTTTGGCCTATATTTCGAGACCCTAGTCACCCAGCGGTGTAATATATTATACATATGTAATATATTATATCTGTTCTAAAGCACTCATCAACAGCTTTCATTTGATATCCATATTGTATAAACACTGTCTAGGCATTCACGGGCCCACGTTTTGGCCTATATCTCGAGACGCTAGTCACCCAGCGGTGTAATATATTATACATATGTAATATATTATATCTGTACTAAAGCACTCATCAACAGCTTTCATTTGATATCCATATTGTATAAACACTGTCTAGGCATTCACGGGCCCACGTTTTGGCCTATATCTCGAGACCCTAGTCACCCAGCGGTGTAATATATTATACATATGTAATATATTATATCTGTACTAAAGCACTCATCAACAGCTTTCATTTGATATCCATATTGTATATACACTGTCTAGGCATTCACGGGCCCACGTTTTGGCCTATATCTCGAGACCCTAGTCACCCAGCGGTGTAATATATTATACATATGTAATATATTATATCTGTACTAAAGCACTCATCAACAGCTTTCATTTGATATCCATATTGTATAAACACTGTCTAGGCATTCACGGGCCCACGTTTTGGCCTATATCTCGAGACCCTAGTCACCCAGGGGTATACAAATTACCCCTACTAAAGCACTCATCAACATATTTCATTTATTATCCATATTCTATAAACACATTCTAGGGGTACCCTCGTCCACGTTTGAACAAAATCGACTGACGCATCTCTTCAAACACACGCGACCAACTAACACACATTTTAGCCTTTCCTTTTATATATATAGATTTTTATTTTTCACATTTCACTATAATATTAAAACGAAATGCAGATATACATTGATTTTGAAATTCGGCTTAAAAATTGCACATGGAACAATTAAAGACTCTCCTGAATTATAAAAAAAATGTCTTAGTACTTCTAAATCGCGGGCGCCCTCAGAAACCCCGGGTCCGGTGGTACTTTAAAAAAATTGCAATAAAATAATATTGCGAATATAAACTGAGATATAACCTTTCGTATATTTCAAGTTAGCCCAAACTACACACGGGGTGCAAAACAAATTCAAAATCGGTTCAGTAGTTTACGAGTCCATCGCGGACAAACATAGTGACACGTGATTTTTATATATAAAGATGTAAATGAATATAAATCTATATTGTCTTTTAGAAGGTATTGGCAAGCGGAAGAGTATAATGCATTCCATGTCCCATGCAGTGACAGTAAATGCTTTATCTTTTTATCAAAGTAGCTAAGACCCAGATTTTCAGTACAAGTTCAACTCAGTTTGTCAGTTAAACTATGCTTAAATTTATTCTGCAGCTTTTCAGTCTTCCTTAACTGAAGTTTAAGCTGAGCTTAATCGGCCGATCTGGCAGGCTTGAACTCTAGCTAACTTAAAAGTTAGCTGCGTTCATTTTATGCGTTGAACACATCTGCTTACCTGATCTGAATAATTGGTACAGATGAGGGTCCAAGAAAGCTCAACATCACGGGCGGTGTCTCTCAGGATCTGTTCTAGGACCAACGCTATGGAATGCGATGCATGAAGGTGTGCTACAAATCGACCGTTCCGAAGGCACTAAAATTGTCGGCTATGCAGATGATATTGTCGTAGTAGGAGTGGCCAAGAACTTGATCCGCTTCAGGCATTATGCAATGACGCCGTTGGAAGAATAAAGAACTGGCTGACGAACATGGGGCTGGAGATGGCTAAAAATAAGGCAGAAGTCGTTTTGGTGCATTCAAATCGGACAGTGGATGAGCTAGTCCTAACAATAGGAGATTATCAAATAAATTCATAGCCTTTCTTGAAATATCTAGGAGTAAACATTGACTCAAAACTAACTTTTAAGGATCACTCCAGGGCAGTGGGGTAGAAAGTTTCTTGAGTTAGTGGAGCCAAACATCGGCGACCCAGGCGAAGCTATCCGTCAGCCATTATCCAACGAAACCAGCTCGATAATATTATATGCAGCACCGGTAAGGCACGGATCTAAAATGGTCCATCAAAAAGATATACTATCAGCCTACCGTATTACTGCTATACGAATAGCATGTGCTTATCGGACGTTCTCCGACGACGCTATCTATGTTTTAGCCAGAAAAATACCAGTATATCTACTCCCAGTTAAAATTACTGATCTGTATGACATTGGAATCAGCCGACCATCTGAAGATGCTAAGAAAAGCGCAAGGTCATGGACAGTAGTTAGGTGGCAAGAACGGTGGGAAGAATCGAGAAAAAGGAGATTGACCTTCATGCAAGTTTGTAATACAGCGGAATAGTACGAGCGAAAACACGGCGAACTAAATTACCACCTCACATTGGTATTGAGCGGGTTCAGGGAATATATATATTAGCGTGGGATAGAGGATGATTTTTTCTGCCCATACTGTCCGTCCGAATTGGAAAGCACAGAACACGTAACGTTTCACTGCCCTCGTTTTCACGGCGAAAGACTCTACGCAGAGTTTCTGGAGTGCAGACAAATAGATTGTTGGACTGCTGTGAGCAAGATGGCCTTTATAGTTATGACGCAATTAATGAATATTGAAAAGGAGCGCAGAGAAAAGCGCACTCGAAGTAGTGGCGACTAAATCGACTTTATCAACAGTTGAATAGTGATTGGAGAATGATATTGGATGTGAACTTGAGAACCATCAGGTTTAAGAATTATTAGAGAAAGATGTGGGATATCAACTCCAGATATATATTTCTTTAAGGTTGCTTAAAGTCCATCTAGATTGTAAAGTTCGAAGTAAAGAAGATATTGAACATCTTTAAATTGTGATCTACCTTAATAGTTTTGTTTCAGGTCTGAATTCTCTAGTTATTTTGACCCCTGCAGCCTCTTGTTGACCTTTTTCCGATATTGTGACATGGTCTGGGAGATCTGCACTGTATATATGAAGTTCTCTACAAAGCAAAACTGCAAGCAGTGACAAAACGAAAGTTTGCCTTTGAGAGGCTGCTCATGAAACAAACACTTGATGGTATTCCACTCGGCTCTCGCTGAGAGCAATCTTAGTTTTGACCATGTAACTATAAGTGAGAAGACATTTCTCACTATCTAAGCATTGCGGACACCAAGTTGTCCCAGCGCACGGTGTATGGGGGAGTTATTGTGAAGCAAAGCGGTAAGAGAGATACGGCTTGGGTGCGAGGAGCTTTAGATGTTGGTTGATAGAATAATGTCCAAAAATCCTACCAGTATGTCCGGCGGATGACGGAAATTTTCAATACTGGGACAGATTTTTTTCAGGAATGATAATGGCTACCTAGCAACAAATATTTTTACATCGTGAGCTTAAGTTGCGATGGGAGCCCTTCTCTTCATTGCCAGATAGCGGTGAATAAACTGATTTTTCCATTCATGATTACAGTATATACGCACCGTCACCCGACAAAGTGAGTATTACAATATTCCGGTTAAAGATCAAAAACGTGCCAGGCATGCATGCGTCAACTCATATGCGAAATATGGACGGACGAGCACATGCCCTTAAACTGGAATGTAAGTATGCTCTGCCCAATTCACAAGAAAGCCTATCCTACAAACCGCGCTAACTGCCAGGCGATCAGCCCCCTTAATATAGTACATAAAGTTGTATTAGCATGTAGTTCTAAAAACTGGTACGTGCCCAAAGCTTGCGAGCTACCGTGATCTTATCTCTCGACAGATTAAGTTCACGCTCTATAAGTTTTTTAATACACCTGTCCTGGTAAATAGCTTAGAATCATCCACGGTACCAATAGTGCACGTGAAGTATTCGAGAGAAATGGTCTACAAAAGATTTTGGCTCCTTCACTTGAATTCAACGGCATAAATCGAAGCCGGTTTAATGATAGATTGTATGGGTTTCCCATGAAGATGCCGCGTTGCAACCGAAAGAAAAGACGCTGCCTACAGGACTACGTTAAAAGCGAGCGCGACAAGAGGAGTGTGTGAACGCTATCGTGAGTTGAAAAGGGAAGGGAGACGCCTTTTCAGGAAGAAAAAAGCAGAAGCAGAAAGGCGTGAGTGCGAGGAGCTTGAGATGCTAGCCACCAGGAATAACGCCCGAAAATTCTACCAAAAAATACGGCGACAGACGGAATGTTTTAAGACCGGGGCAAACTCCTGTAGGAATGAAAACGGCGACCTTGTAACTGATGTCCAGAGAGTGCTTAGATTATGGAGGGAATACTTCTCTGCTCTCCTAAATGGAGGCAGAAATTCAACGCGCAGAGATGAAGAACCCGATCCCGCAATCGATGATGATGGAATATATGTCCCCCCGCCCGATTATGACGAAGTTAGAATAACAATAACCAGATTGAAAAACAACAAGGCCGTGGGCGCTGATGGATTGCCTGCGGAGCTATTCAAGTACGGCGGCGAGGAGTTGGTAAGGCGCATGCAGCAGCTTCTTAGCAAAATATGGGCGGACGAGTGCATGCCCGACGGTTGGAATCTAAGTGTTATTTGCCCAGTCCACAAGAAGGGGGATACAAAATGCACCAACTATCGTGGAATCAGCCTTCTTAGTATCGCATATAAGGTCCTTTCAAGTGTATTGTGCGAAAGATTGAAGCCCATCGTGAACCGGATGATTGGACCTTATCAGTGCGGCTTCAGACCTGGTAAATCTACCATCGACCAGATTTTCACAATGCGCCAAATCTTGGAAAAAAAACCGTGAAAAGAGAATCGACACACATTACCTCTTCGTCGACTTTAAAGCCGCCTTCGATAGCACGAAAAGGAGCTGCCTATATGCCGCTATGTCTGAATTTGGTTTCCCCGCAAAACTTATACGGCTGTGCAAAATGACGTTGAGCAACACTATCAGCTCAGTCAGAATTGGGAAGGACCTCTCCGAGCCGTTCGAAACTAAACAACGTTTCAGACAGGGTGACCCCCTATCGTGCGATTTCTTTAATTTGATGCTGGAGAAAATTATACTAGCTGCAGAACTTAACCGCACTGGAACAATATACTATAAAAGCGTGCAATTACTGGCATATGCTGATGACATTGACATCATCGGCCTAAACACCCGCGCTGTTAGTTCTGCTTACTCCAAGCTGGAAAAAGAAGCGGTAAAGATGGGTTTGATGGTGAATGAGGACAAAACGAAGTACCTGCTGTCATCCAGCAAACAGTCAGCGCATATGCGCCTTGGCAACCACGCTACTGTTGGCAGCCATAATTTTGAAACAGTAAAAGACTTCGTTTATTTGGGAACCAGCATCAACACTAGCAACAACATCAGCACCGAAATCCAGCGAAGAATCAATCTTGCTAATAAATGCTACTTTGGACTAGGTAGGCAATTGAAAAGTAAAGTCGTCTCTCGGCGAACGAAAATCATACTCTACAAGTCACTTATCGTACCCGTCCTGCTATATGGGGCAGAAGCATGGACCATGACAACAGCAGATGAAGTGGCTTTGGGAGTGTTCGAGAGAAAAGTTCTTCGAAAGATTTATGGACCTCTACGCGTTGGCGATGGCGAGTACCGAAGAAGATTTAATGATGAGCTGTACGAGCTATACGCAGACATCAACATAGTCCAGCGAATTAAAACGCAGCGGCTGCGCTGGCTAGGCCATGTTATGCGAATGAAAGATGGTGCTCCGGCCAAGAAAGTGTTTCTATCGGAACCCACCTGTGGAAGCGAAGGAGCGACTGGCGCGCCTTGTTGGACGGCCATAACCGTTTAGACGGTTAAGCGCCAATTAAGTAAGTAAGTATGGGTTTCCCGTAGATATGAAGACAGTGAAAAAAGCCCAAAGGCTTCGCTGGTTAGTGCTTGTTAAAAGAATGGATGAGGACACTTCTGCGCAAATAATATTTCACTCAACAGTCGTATCTGATACCAGACTAACTTACATACATTCCAGGGGGATCCCAGAGCTATTTTGGTATTTCGTCTTAACGAAATGAAATATGATGAGACTTATACTAAAAATGTGTATGTAAGTAAGTATATTACTAAATTGGCGGCCACCGTGGTGTGATGGTAGCGTGCTCTGCATACCACACCGAAGATCCTGGGCTCACGCCCCGGGCAAAGCAACATCAACATTTTAGGAGTCGGAATAAAACAAGTGGGTCCCGTCCCGCCAACAAGTATGAAAAATTAAAAAAGGAGCACGACGCAAATTGGAAGAAAAGTTCGGCCTTAAACCTTTCGGAGGTTATCGCGCCTTATATTTATTTACTGTTTTTTTTTATATTACTTAATATTATAACAATACATTTGCGGTCGACTTTTTAATTGCTTAGTGATACAAATTTTATGAATCACTTTCTAAACGGTGAAGTTGTTTACTGCACCTTAACCTTCAATAAATTAGCCTGCTCAAACTCAGTGGAAAATTCCAATGGAAATATTCCTTTGTGGTTAACAAAATATATTTGCTTACGAGTATTCAATGAGATCTTTAATTAGAGATAGATGTGTAAAAGGGACGTGATGAAATACTTATAAAATACATTTATCAAATATGAATCCATATGAAAAGCTATCTTACTTAAAATCGTGACAATTGCCTTTTTCTAAAAATAACAACACCTTATTTGGCAAATTTCTTTAATATCATAAAATGAACCTTGTTATTGACCTATTATATTGTAACGAATTTAGTGCAATTCCGCTTATTTGCAACCTTCTGCTAAGGTTCCAATCATTAAACTGTTGAATAAATAACTCCAATATTCAATAATGCAAAATGGTCTTTATTAGACTACTTTCACAATAACACTTCTATTTCTCAACAGATAGCGTGCCTGAATCAAACTGATTGCCATGCCTTAGATGGCGCTGCTTTTATGCTCTTCGGTTTCCTCGTTTGCACATTTCTAGGCGTTTCTATAATTTACTATTTGTTTATCAGTTATAACTACAGATGCACTATTATAGCTTCTCGAATAGCCATGTGCGAGTGTATATGTGAGTGATACTTCCACCGATGATTGCCTACTTTTGGGAATATATCAGATATATGCATGTGTTTGTGCGTTTCTCTCCGCTGCTTGTATGGACATAATTATTGATTTGTTTATGTGCATACAAGTCACTGCTCAGTATCGGCTTAAAGATGATAGTATTCCTTAGTGTTGCTAATATTCGTCACACTTCCCTCCACCTAAGACCGATCGTCCCGATCACACAAATTTCCCGACCTAAACGCCGCCAGCGTTTTCAGATGAACCACTTTCATTTTGGTTCGTGGTTTACCAATGGTTTGTATGCGGTAAACTACATCGATGATCCGTTTTACAACTTTGTATGGGCCTTCCCAGTTACACTGCAATTTCGGGGACAAACCTTTTTTTCGTTGTGGGTTGTATAACAGCACCAAATCTCCTTCCTGAAAACCTTCCGAATGAATTGCTTTATCGTATCTGGCTTTCATATTGTCAATCATAACCTTTGTTCGTTGCCTTATCAGATCGTGTATTTCTCTCAGCTCTTCTTCTAAAACACCATTGGATTTTTTGCCACTCCTCTCCGCATCGGCATCTATCCCAAACTTCAAATCAGCTGGCAGTCGAAGTTCATTGCCAAAAATTACTTTTGCAGGGGTTTGGTCCGTTGTCTCATGCACTGCTGATCGGTAAGACAACAAGAATAATGGTATGCGGGTATCCCACTCTTTATGGAACTTGTCCACTACTTTCCTTAAGTGCTCCTCCAATGTTCTATCGAATCGTTCCACCATACCATCAGACTGAGGATGCAATGCAGTTGTCCGTGTTTTTCGAATGCCCAATGATTTAAACATTTCCTGGAACACAGCTGATTCTAAATTCCTGCCTTGGTCAGAATGTAACTCTATTGGTACACGATACCTTGCAACCCAATTGTTTATAAACACTTCTGCTACTGTTTCCGCTTCTTGATTTGGGATTGGGTATACCTCTGTCCAATTGCTGAAATAATCCATAACCACCAGTACATGTTTGTTTCCGCAGTTGCTAGTAGGAAATGGACTTGCGACATCCATAGCGATCCTTTCAAATGGCGCACCTGAGTTATATTGCTTCATCTGGCCATGACTTCGGGTTTTGGGCCCTTTCGCTCTGCTGCAAACCTCGCAGTTCGCAATCCACTCAGTGACCGACTGACGGCAACCAACCCAATAGAATCTCTGTTTAATCTTCTCGAGCGTCTTTGTGATTCCCAGATGACCTCCACTTGAACCATTATGCAGCTCGCTAAGCACGTCAGGAATCTTCTTTCTGGGAACAACTATCAGCTTCTTCTTGCATCGACCATCCTCACTCTCCCATACTCGATGCAAGCAACCTGATATCAATTCTAAGCTGTTCCACTGTGCCCAATATGGCTTCACAATGGGACTCTCTGCTGACATCTCCTCTCTGTTTGGTCTTTCGTTTCGTTCGAGCCTTTGAATAACATGTGACAGATCTGTATCTTCTAGCTGACACTTCCTTAGTTGTTCCTTGTCCCATTCATCCATACACGTTATAGTCATTAGCCGGACATCTATAATGTCTTCGTTAGCCTCGACCTTTGAACAGTGCTTGCACTCCAAACTACATGGTCTTCGTGACATTGCATCAGCATTTCCATGGGTACTACCTTTTCCATGCTCAATGGAAAAGTCATAGCTTTGTAGTCGCTCGATCCACCGTGCCAATTGTCCTTCCGAATTACGGAACTGCAGAAGCCATTTCAACGCTGCGTGATCTGTTCTGACGCGGCCGTAGAGGTATTTGTGAAAATGTTTAATGCACTCTAACAATGCTAACAGCTCTCTCCGTGTAACGCAATAGTTCCTCTCTGGTTTTCCAATCGAACGGCTGTAATATGCAACTACCTTCTCCTGTCCATCGACCAGTTGTGATGAAACGCCTCCTCGCATCTATATCTAGAATAAATGTTGCTCCTGGAATCGGATATGCCAACATTGGGGTAGTGCACAAACGCTCCTTCAATGTTTGGAAAGCCACTTCTTGCTCCTTCTTCCATTCAAAGGCTTTATTTTTCCTTGTAAGCTCATGGCGGCTATGGGCTACGCTGGAAAAGTTTGGTACAAATCGGCGGTAATATGTACACAGCCCAAGGAAACTTCTTAATTCATGCAAGTTTTGTGGTCTTGGCCAATCCTTTACTGCCTCTATCTTTTCATTCGCTGTACAGATGTCTTCTGTCGTTACCTTGTTACCCAAATAATTGACTTCCTTTTTACACAGCCAACACTTTTTTGGACTTAGTTTTAGACCAGAGCCAGCTACTCTCTGGAAAACTACCTCTAAGTTTTTAAGATGTTCATCAAAGTTTTTGCCTAATACGATGATGTCGGCCAGGTACACCAAGCATGTTTTCCAATGTAGTCCTTTCAGTATCTCGTCCATGAGCCTCTCAAAAGTAGCTGGTGCATTACAAACACTGAAGGCTGTTTTCTCTTTATCTTCTTCCTTCACCTCAACTTGCCAGTAGCCGCTTTTCAAGTCCAGTGTGGAAAAACATTCAATTCTTGGCAATGGGTAGCTATCCTTTTTCGTGACGTCGTTCAACTTGCCGTAGTCCACGCAAAACCTCATTTTGCCATCCTTCTTCTTCAAAAGTACCACCGGTGAGCTCCATGGACTAGCTGATGGTTCGATGATGCCGCTGTCGCTTATTTCTTGTACGATTTTAGTCACAACTTCGCGCTTCGCCCATGGAATACTACGAAGAGCTTGACGTATCGGCCCCGCGTCTCCAGTGTCAATTTACACAACATTGGTGTGGCCTGGTTTGGAACCATCCTGTTCAAATATGTTTGTGTATTTTAGGAGCAGTTGCTTTGCCTTACTCTGATAATCTTGATCTAGCCCCTCCGTCCATGCCGTGATGTCATTTGAAAGATCAGTCTTGCTAGTTGAAACGTGTTCCTGGAGCTGTTCACAGTTAATAAATTACTTCAATATGAAATATGAAATTTTCGAGATAGCGATTATGGGGCATTCAATTGAGGGAGCCAGCTGTCGCGCAGCTGACTCGCTTTAGTTTAACGATTGAGTGGACTTGGAGATTTGCTCATCTCCTTCAGCTCTGCGTTTACGGCCACCCACATTGTTGGAACTATTAGGACCGGTGCTGCAATGTCGTGCAATGTGACCTGGGTTGCCGAAGTCGAAATATTTCATAACTCCGGCATTTTTCTGATGTGATCCCTTCAGTGCTTCCAAAATTGTGTCTGCCCAATCTGGTCTTTCCACTTACACACGATGAGTTTTGTATGCTGGTTTACTCAATAGTGAGGAAGTTTCCTGAGTCAATGCATGTGATACAGTTTTTGCAAATGTTGGCTTTGGGTTTGCGTATGTGGCTCTCTTTGTTTCGACGTCCCTTATGTCATTTATAAAGCTTTGAATTTTTACCCTTTCGGTGTATTCCACGGGTGCGTCGGCATTCGTCAAATGTGCAAGCATTTCGACATCTGACGCAAACTCTTGCAAAGTCTCATTAGCTCTTTGGTAGCGGTTTTGCAACTCTATTTGGTATATGCTTCCTGTGTTCGCTTCCGTATCGCCTCTCTAGAGCGCTCATCAATGTTTCGTAGTTGTTCCGCTCTCCCTTGGGAATAGTCTGTAGTATTTCAGCAACAGATCCTTTCAATGCCACGAATAGTGCAGCAACTTTATCCTCAGCACTCCAGTTGTTCACTGCTGCGATCTTCTCAAATTGAATCTTAAACACCTGGAAAGGAACAGATTCGTCAAAAGATGGAGTTTTTACCTTCGCATTGCTTGCTGAAACAACTGAGCGATTTAGTTGCAGCTCCTGTATACGACCTTTTAAAGCATCTACCTCAGCCTCGATTTTGTTCTCAAACTGCATTATTTTTTCATCCATATGGGCTTCCAGTTGTACAGAGATCTGCGATGATACCAGTGCTGAAATTTGTGCCGACATTTCTGATATGCGTGCCTCTTGTGCTGCAATTTTAGATGTTATTTCTGACGACATCTCTGAGATACGTGTCTCCTGTGATTCGAGTTGGGATGCTATTTGCGACGAAATTTCTGAAATACGCGTATCTTGTGCTTCAATCTTGGATGTTATACATGTCTCCTGGGATTCCAGATGGGATACCATATACGTCTTCTGTTCTGCCAGTTGAGATGACACTGTCGATGTTTGAGCAGATATTGCAGCCAAAATCGTGTTCAAGTCTGCGCTCGTAACTGTCTGTGATGTTTCGTTTTTCTCTTCAATTTTTGTTGTTGATTCTTCCACATAAGGATAAAAGACATACTCGTCCACATCAATTCCTTGCGACTCCATTACCTCTCGTAGCCGTGCCTGAAGTTCGATCTTATTGCCGGTTGTATTCAAACCACGGTTCTCCAACTCCTTTTTCAGTTGCTGGATCTTTAATTCACTCAAATTTGCCATGCCCAAGTTGTTTTCAAAATCTTCGGAATTTATTCAACAATACCTCTTCTGACACCAATTGTAACGAATTTAGTGCACTTCCGCTTATTTGCAACCTTCTGCTAACGTTCGAATCACTAAACTGTTGAATAAATAACTCCAATATTCAATAATGCAAAATGGTCTTTATTAGACTACGTTCACAATAACACTTCTACTTCTCAACAGATAGCGTGCTTAAATCAAACTGATTGCCATGCCTCAGCTGGCGCTGCTTTTATACTCTTCGGTTTACTCGTTTGCATATTTATAGGCATTTCGAGAATTTACTATTTGCTTACCAGCTGTAAACTCACCAGCTATAACTACAGATGCACTCTTATAGCTTCTCGCATAGCCATATGCGCGTGTATATTTGAGTGATACCTCCATCGATGATTGCCTACTTTTGGGAGTATCTCAGATATATGCATGTGTTTGTGCGTTTCTCTCCGCTGCTTGTATGGAAATAATGATTGATTTATTTATGTGCATAAAAGTCACTGCTCATTATCGGCTTAGAGATGATAGTATCCCTTAGTGTTGCTAATATTCGTCACAATATGGATAAGACAGAAACTTCTTTTGAACAAAACTTGAAGTATAGTTTTGACAATTAAATGTGTACTGCTTTAAGTGTTAAAATATGTGATTTGCTTGTATATTGTACGATTATCAACTTAAGCTGTAGTTTAAACTCGCACTGAAAAACCGGGCATAAGCCTAATATTTTATTTAATTACTAAGAAGTTTGATTAACATCAGCAAGCCACACGATCACGTAGCCAGGGAGGATACTTTTTAAAGTCAGAAAAAAAATAAATTGTAAGTTTTTTAATTAGCTTTTAAGTAAGCACTCACAGCAAATTAAACATCGCTGAAGTGCTTTACCGGCACTTCATTGAGTGACTGTCAAATTATGGTTTTTTCAACTGGGGAGCCAAGTGCAGCCATGTACTTTGGTGCAAACAGTCTTTACATATACGGCTAGCGAGGGACGACTGTAGAGTTTCACACCCACTATCAATACATCGTTAAACACTCCTTCCCTACGCCTGAGTGCCCGCTTTAACAGTGTGACAGCCAACTAACCAATAAATCACTGTTGCTATCTAAGAATGAATTTGTCTAAGCCTAAAAATATTTTAAGACTTGTGAACTTAGCCCAGCTTAAAATTGTTTGTTTAGAATGAAGGCAGTTGGCAAAAGGAAATATGCCAATACATCTGTAATTTCACAGAAATAATATTCCTTTAATTTTATCCATGCACAGCCAATGAAAATACTCTCAGGACACAAACTTTTTTCGAAATTTCAAGTCTCAAGCTTATTGCGAAACTAAATATTCAAGCAGCTTAATATAAATGTATCAAAGTGAAACTCAATATGCTACTGTTTATGTTTTCGTGTGAACATACCCTTAGCACACTTAATATAATGTTCGATATCAACCGACAAACCGCAAAGTATTGGAAATCCCCGGATTTCCAGTTTATGCCATTTCTGCGTATTAGTTCATTATTTTTAATATCTTTTCCACCATATTTGTGGAAGCAACGGGTTCATCGTTTGTTATCTGCATATTAGCAGCTCCACGCGTTAGGTAAGAAGGCGTTGCATGCATTCGTCGCATGCTTTTTGGTAGGGGACTTACCTCCAATTTGAGCCAATTACATTTGTTAAAACTTTAATATGCTCTGCTTCCTGTAGTTGCTTTCTTTGATTTTCTTGTTTTGTTTTTGTTATACTCATTCGCTTATTGTTGTCTTAATCATTTAATTTTTTATTTGAGTGCATCAGCATTGTCTTAAAAGTCTGCAGGCAGATTTAGTAGGCTTGGCCTTTGAAACACTGGATTCTGTAGTTTATCGTACGAGCCCTCTGCTGACTCGATTTGAGGGGATTTTTTAAATCGATTTTATATGCTAATTAGTATGTATTTACGTAAGTATGTAACAAAATGCAGTTCTTATTTGTTTTCACTTAAGATTTAAGTGTTTGGAATTATAATAAACCCATTACACTATGTAACAAAATTTCTTTTTATTTTGTAACTGAAGAAACTACACATGTTATGAAATCAGATGTCCCAAACGATGTGTCTGTCTAAAAGCGTTAAGCTGAAAAATCATGTGTTCTAGTTAGCTAGAGATTTTGAAGAAAATCGTAGACCCTACTAACCCTAAAAATTGGTCTAGATTCATATATATAGCAAATCCACGTACTAATTGTGTCAAAGCGCATACTTCCGGCGTATGTTATATGCATAAAGATCTGCCTCTAATTTGCATCAATAAAAGTTCTTATTCCACAAATATTTAATTTAACATACTGCTTTTTTTGTTTCTGAACAGTTGCCTTATTGTTCAACTGCATTCTTATTGTCTTAAGGTGTGCTAACCAAATAAGTGGGCTTGGCTTTTTTTTAGCTTTGGCAGTTTATGGGAAGAACCAGTTGCTGATTCGATTTCGAGGGATTTTTTAAATCGATTTTGTATGCTAATTACACGCGCAGATATAAATATAGCACCTTAATTTTTTCCGAAAATATTTGATGTTTGCATTGTAAATGAAAACAACACCGTTCAACTAGAATCGATTGTTATTCGCAATCTTTTGATGAAAAAAACTCTTTTCTATGGAAATTCTTATTCCTTTTCTACTGATAAAGATAAAGTTGTATACTATTTGAAAAATGGGGCAGTGATGCGCCCCTTCTGAAAAAAAAAAAATTCGTATAGCGACCCCTTATAAGAGTGATATGAATGGGAAGGGGGAGGGAGAGGTAAACAAATATGAAAAGAATGATGAGGCGAGGTTGAGAAAAAATACCGTAAGGAGAGAGAAAACGTTTTAAAATAGAACATGAGCGAAATCTGGACAGGATTAGGCATAGGTGTCTTATAAATAAAATATTTTCCGCTTTGGAAAAATGGGCAATGCCACACCCTTTCTAGCGAAAACCCGAATTCGAAATACATATATTACTGCAACTAATTTGACGGATGGAGAGGAAATCAAAGGATGAAAGGATTGGAAGAGAGTAGGTGAAAGAGATAGCAACAAAGGAAGATAGAACAATGGTGAAGGAGGGGGAAGAAGGGGGGGGGGGGTGGTTGAAAAAATTGAAAACGAAAAGGAAGGAAGGAAGCTGCATAGGAAAAAAGAGAGATAGATACCGGGATGGTTGGAAGCAAAGAAAGGCAGAAGGAGCGCTAGGACGTAGGTTAGATGACCAAGAAAGTTCTATGTAATCCTATCAAATAGTTACCCAGATAATCGGGCTAGTACTTTTATGGTGCTGCTTTGCCAAACTTACCGGGTAAATATCCCGTAAAGAGCTATCAACACCGATACAACTTCCAAAACCTTCGGAGGGTCCCCTTATTGCTATAAGAATAACAAAAAGAAAGCGGGAAGACAGAAAAAGGGAGGTGAAGGGAAAAAATATGGAGGAGTGAAAAAAAGTGAAAAAGGAAATTGAGAAGTTGTGGAAAGGGAGAGGAAGGGTGAAAACCTCCAAGGCGGTTAAGGGACGTAGAATACTGCGGTAGGCATGCTTGTCGTAAGAAGCAACATAAATTCGCAGAGTAAAGAGTCTCGTCATGGTCATTTTACGTTGTTCCCAAGATCGTCAGGCTAGCTCATTACTGGTGCTAGTTTCCACAATGTGCAGGATAAATATGCGGTAAATGACCATTAGTATCGATATCTAAAACATACCTTAAACCTACCTAAAACCTTCGGGTAGCGTTTTATCGCTACAAGAAAAAAAGGAGAATGGAAGAAATAGAGGTAAATCGGACGCCAAAAATACAGGAAAGAGGAATGAAATGAGAAGGCAATAAGTGGGTGGGGAGTCGTAACGAAAAAGGAAAGGTAAAGGGAGAGGTTGTGAAATAGGAGAAAAGAAGGGGATATGATTAATAAAGATCACTTTGGTGGACATAGACGCCAGAGATAGGATGATCTTCAGAGTATTCGAGACTTTTTCCGTTATGGTACCAGTATGAACAAAAAAAGGACTCATGATAGGTTGTCCGGTACTCTGATTAAGACCATTCGTAGACTGTTTACGGTAGGGCTGGGACTATCCGCATATTCGAATATCCGGATGTCAGTACGGATATCCGTTGACACGGATAAAATCCGGACGGCATGGATATCCGGTTAATATTCGTTTGTGAAACTATCCGGATATCCGGATTTATGAAGATCCGGTATTTTTGATAAATTGATGTACCATATACATACATATGTTTATGTATTATTAATAACAAAAAAAAAAAAAAGAAAAATTGTTGATGTTTCTAAAATTGTAGCCTTTTAATTTTTGACGTTAATATAATAATCTACAAACATATTTTGTGAATAATTTTTCGATGTTTGCTCCGTTCAATTCTGATATGCAGATATTCAACTTTTATATTCCAGTATCCGGACATACGGATGTCGGGATTTTCCGTTTACGTATCCGGATATTCGGATAGCCGGATTTTTTGCTTAGCTATCCGGTTATTAGAATTTTCGGTTTACCCTGATAGTTGAAAAATCTGGATGCAGTTCACAGCCCTAGTTTACGGCCATAGCGTTATCAGGAAATCAAGGATTGTTTAACTCCTACCCCACTTCCTTCTTCGACATCAGAAATGTGTGCCTTTCCTAACAGCTGCAGCCCTAATCCTTTCCTCCTATACTCAGCACTTCCCAGTCAACTACTTATTTTTAACAATTTTTTTAAACAAATAATTTTCTTATTAAGGCCGTTTTTAATGGTTTTATTTAGCCTGAGTTGACAGGGCGAAAAGAATTTTCTCATTGAAATTTAAGTAACTTCCAGATAAGCTACAAGCTTGAAACTTGGAATATAGTTCAGAACACAATGACAATGCAATAATAAGAAAAAATCGCCGATAGGTGGCTCATGGATCGAGATATTCAAAAAAATAGTATTTGTCGTCCGATTGGGCCCATATTTGGAACACATAATACATATATGAATAGGAAGCGACCTATAAAAAAAATCTCCGCTAGATGGCGTAAGGATCAAATTATTTGTGGCAACATGCTTACTTTTCTGCATGACGGCAACTCGTTTTGGGCTAATGACAGATCCTTAAACGCAACGAACGACGCGAAACAAGTTTCAGCAAGAACATCTAAATTTTTAACTAAATTTCATTTATTAATTGTAAGAATATTATTTATGTAATAAATTTACGTTGGATCAATAAACGTATAATCTAACGTGACTACAGTGGTATCAATATAATCAAGTACACTACATTGGTGACCCCAAACTCAAAATGAGCACGCAAATGCAAAACTCGAGCACCGAAAAGACGGCAACCACACCTTCAAGTGTTTCAGAATTTGGTTCAGCATTCAGCGAAAGCCCCGGTGGTAATATCTCAGCCACTCGTGCAGTTAAGACCATTCGAAAGACAATTGTGTAATATGGTTTATACAAGTCGAGGTCGCACTCGAAATAGCACAAATTCGCAGCGACATATCACAGTACTGGTATATTTTGGTGCACTTGGACAATACTACCCTACCATTTGTGGCCGACATTATTAAGGATCCACCAGCTGATGGTAAATTCCAGGCTTTGAAGGCACGACTGCTTGACATATTCGAAGAAAACAGGGAAAGCAAATTACGACGTCTGCTTCATAACACTGAGTTCAATGATGGAAAACATCACACTATTTACTGTGTTTAAAAAGTTTAGCAGCTGGTATGGTGACTTTAGTATACAACAACAACTTTATTCAATATTAATTATTAAATCTATGCTTACAACGTTATTATTTGCTGCTCACTGCGCGACTGACTATTTCTTGTACAGCTCAATTCTACCTTCGGTTAAATGCAATACATACTTATGCATACATATGTTTTACATACTAAACAGTTCAACAGCAATAGCTTAATAATGTAAGCAGTGAGAGAATGAGTCAAATTTATAGTTTGAGTGCATGAGTTCTACTCGAACATAACACCCCTTAACGCCCAGGAACAGTATAATACTCCGGCGGTCTTCGAGCTCTTTTGGATCGTCGTGGAGTAGAAACATCAGATGTGTCATCTGCATCCCGATGGTCCGCTTGATGTGCTAAGGTAGAGGGAGAGGAACTTTGTTGCGGGAAACTCTCCGAAAGGAATGGCGATGGTGGTGTGACAGACGGATTGTTTGCCTCTGACGTAATAGACTCTGATGAAGTGTCAGCTTCTAGGTCTTTGTTAGGCAAACCTAAATCTTCCGATGCTTCGGCAATCTGTCGGGACCGTATTTGATCAATGTGCCGTTTTATGATACGCGAGTCGTTGAGCATCACATTATACGATATGGGTCCATTTCTGGCAGTTATTTTCGCTGGACTCCACTTAGGACCTGACGAATAGTTCCGCACCCAAACTAGGTCTCCATCCTCGAAAGACTTCTCGCTTACTGGTTTTTGGTTTGCATTATTTGACAGCTCATGCGGATGTATTTTATCGAAATATGTTTTGAGTTGTCTTTTGAACATAAGCTCGGCAGGTGAATGACCAGTAGACGTATGTGGTGTAATATGTTGGTTGAACAAAAATCTTGCCAGTTTTAAATCGATGTCCTGCCATTCTGGTGTTTTCTTCAGAAAGTCTTTAGTTGTCTGAACCATTCTTTCCGCTTGTCCATTTGAAGATGGGTGGAACGGAGCACAACGAATGTGCCGTATTAAATTGTCTTGCATGAATTTTTTAAATTCTTCAGATGTGAAAGCTGTGAATAGTGATCTGAGTGGTTTGATAGCCGATTGCGATGAGGTTGACTTGACCAGGAAAACTTCAAGCCACTTGGAGAACGAATCCACAACTATGAGGAACAACTTGCCATGGAAAACTCCAGCAAAATCGATGTGAATCCGTGACCACGGATTTTTCATTGTTTCCCACCAATGAATGGGAGCGTGTGCAGTCTCGTTTCGATTCACTTGACATGGTGCACACGACTTTACAATATTTTCGATTTCCTTTTCCATATTGGGCCACCAAACATAGCTCCTTGCTAAAGCTTTCATACGTACAATGCCTGAATGACCAGTATGCAATGCGCTGAGGACAACCTGTCTGCTTTCCGGAGGTATGATGGTTCTATTTCCCCATAGTAGGCACCCTTTCAAAGATGATATTTCTTGGCGCCGAACATAATACGCCTAAAGCTTGTCTGATCGCCTCATACTTGGCGGCCACCCCCTTAACGCCCAGCTGAGAACCCTCGCCAAATCCGAGTTTTTAGCAGTTTGTGCAGCAATTTGCTTTGCGTCTATTATAGGTTCGTTGAGCTTTTCTATCATCAGTACATCCTCTTTAGTTTTTTGGTTTTCTTCGGCTAGTGGTAACCGACTCAAAAAATCAGCATTTGCCAACTTACTACCGGAACGGTGTACAATTTCAAAATCGTATGCATTTAGAAAAATACGCCAGCGGAGCATTTGCACTAATATTACGTTAGGTACGGGTTTGGTTGTATTGAAAATACCCAAAAGGTGCCGATGATCGGTGACCAAGATAAACTTACGACCATATAAGTAATCGTGAAATTTTTTTACCCCTGCTATCAAAGCCACAGCTTCCCAATCGATTTGGGCGTAATTTCGTTCTTCTTTCGTTAAAGTCCTTGAGTAAAATGCAATTGGCTTCTCCGAGCGGTCATCCATGCGGTGGCTTAGAACAGCGCCAATCCCGTATGGCGATGCATCACACACTACTATAAGAGGCAATTTCGGGTTGTAGTGCACTAAACAACGTTCAGATACTAGGAGCTGTTTCAGGTTTTCGAACGCTCGTTGATGCTCTGTTTTCCAACTCCAATGGCAATTTTTATCAAGCAGTCGATGCAATGGCTCGGCGATTGTTGCTTTGTTTAGCAAGAATGAATGATAAAAATTTAGGAGGCCTAAGAACGCCTGCAGCTGTTCTTTGTCCTTGGTAGAAGGAGCGTTTTGAATAGCTTTGACTTTGTTCTGTGATGGCCTAATTCCCAATGAATCCAGCCTGAATCCCAGAAATTCGATTGTTGAAACCCCAAAAGAACACTTGTCTTTTCGTAATCTAAGGCCTGCTTTGTCCAACCGGTTGAAAACCTCTTGCAATGCGAATAGTTCCATCACTTTTAGGAACCGGCACAATAGGTGTAGCCCAGTCCGAGTACTCAACTGGCATCAATATCCCTTGCGCACACAGGCGGTCTATTTCAGCTTCGACATGACTCTTGGTGGATAATGGAATGTGACGAGGTGGATATCGTATAGGTTGAACAGCTGCATCGATGTGAAGAGAAACTGGGCTCCCTTTGAAACAGCCAAGCTCCTCTGTAAAGAGGTGATCAAATTGGTTTAAGATACCTTTAACCGACGATGCGGATTCCTGAATAGCATTGACGCCATGAATGCTGATGCCTAAAGGCGCGAACCAATTACACCCTAGTACGTTGGAACGGTTGCGCTCTACAACAACGATGGGTAAACAGTTGACTTGACGTCCGTATCAAACACTCCTAATATAGGAATTTCGTTCCGTTGAAAATCAACAAGTCGAATAACACAGGCATGCACGATTGGCTTGCTTACTGGCCACACACGCTCAAATGTATTTGACGACATTATGGTGCAGTTTGAACCCGAATCGATTTCGAATGTGCAATTATGTTTATTGATACTGACAGTAGTTGATTTCTTTAAATCGGTCAGCGGTAAAATTTGATTAATGGATTGTGGTGGCTTTTGCTTCTTCGAGCGACCTGATGAACGCGTTGGTTTTTGCTGATGGCCAGAATTAGATACCGATGAGCGACATACGCGTTGAAGGTGACCTTTAGTGCCACAAAATGAGCAGATTGTTTCTCGATGTGGACATTGGCAGCGGGAATGGGAGCCACCACATCCATTGCATGGTTTCGTTTTCAAATAAGGTTTGTTACGGAATTTCATACGATCTTGGCGAGTATTGTTGCTAACCCCTACTTGGTGAACTGGTTCAAGATTGCGCATCTCAGATGCATGTTTAAATGCGGATTCTGCTACAGTAGCTCGATCAATAACTTTTTGTAGTTTTAGGTCAGTTTCCGCTAAAAGGCTGCGTTGTAATACCTCATTACGTAGTCCACATACTAAGCGATCACGAAGCATGCGGTCTAAGCACACTCCGAAGTTGCAATCAACAGCCAATTTGCGCAACGCCGCAACGTATTCGGAAAATTTCTCATTTGTGTGTTGGTCGCGTTTGTGGAATTTGAAATATGTGGAATAATAAATATAGATCGAACCTAGCGATGTATGAAGTCCAGTTTTCTGGATGTTCCAGAGTGAACGGTTCCAAATTCCCAAGGGTCGATATTCTACCGCAATTTATCCCCTGAATATTTTGTGCGTTCTGCTGCGTTAATTGCGCCGTTGCTTCTGGTGATTCCTTAGATTCCCTTGTTTTATCTCCCTTTGGCGACATGCGTTGATGAAATGGTATGATTTTTTGCAATGTGACTTTTATTTGCCCTTTTGCATGGGCTTTTACAAGTCTTACATAGCGCGAACGAAACAGTGAGCAACAAAAAATGTTAAGCAACGTTGTGTGTATACTAATGATTTTCGGTATCCTACCGACTGCGCCAGTTTAGTATACAACAACAACTTTATTCAATATTAATTATTAAATCTATGCTTACAATGTTATTCTTTGCTGCTCACTGCGCGACTGATTATTTCTTGTACAGCTCAATTCTACCTTCGGTTAAATGCAATACATACTTATGCATACATATGTTTTACATACTAAACAGTTCAATAGCAATACCTAAATAATGTAAGCAGTGAGAGAATGAGTCAAATTTATAGTTTGAGTGCACGAGTTCTACTCGAACATAACAGTGACCGAGAACATTCTACGTACAATTTTTCTCGAACAAATGCCACAGAACGTCCGTCGGATTTTGGCCGTCAGCGCCACTAACGATATCGGCAGCCTCACCTTACAAGCATACAAAATTTATGAGGTGGAAAATAGCATTATGTCAGTGACTACCAAAGTGGGGCACCAACAGCTGACGGGGCAGTAGCATACAACGAACCACAAAAATTGTTTGCACATAAAATCGAAAAATTAACTGCCCAGGTACAGGAGCTCATGACGGCGGTAAAAACAACAAAAGATGAAAAAGCGAGAGAGATGGGAAAGAATATGTGCTATTAGCACACAGGATTCGGTGCTCAAGCAAAGAAGTGCCGACAATCCTGTAATTTCCGCAAAAGCAATTTAAACTAACAAGACCGTCGGTCATCCTCGCAGGCACAGCTGACGACCGCACAGCTGACGGCCCGTTCAATTCGCGTCTAGAAATAACCGATTTAAAAGATCGTCTCAAATTCTTGATCGACAACGGAGCCAACATTTCGGTACTACACAGAGAAGTTCTCAATAATATTCCAACGAATTTAAAGAAAACTGATTTCACTCTCTTTGCAGCAAATGGCTCTATAATAAGAACTTACGGCTTATATCAACTAACGCTCGACATTGGTATGGGCCAAACTTTCAAGTGGAAATTCACAGTCGCAGATGTTGCGCATCCCATATTAGGTGCTGACTTCATCAAAAATAACAACCTGCTCGTCAATCTACGCAATCGGAGGCTGGTGCACTCTAACTCAAACGTTACTAGGACACATTCTCCACGCCCTCAAGCATCAATGCAAGAAATGACGACCGCACATGTTACATCCGCCACTTATAACAGTTATGTGGAACGCCTCCTCAAGGATCCCCTCACTCCTAAGCATAGCATAAAGCACCACATAACTACGCAGGGTACACCCGTCGCAGAGAGAGCGCGTCGGCTCGCTGGAGAAAAATTAGCAGCAGCAAAAAAAGAACTCGACAGTATATTAAAACAAGGTATTTGCGTTCCGCCAAGAGCGAATGGCCCAGCCTACTACATCTCGTGCGAAAAAAAGATGGAAATTGGCGCGCTTGTCGTGACTACCGACGACTAAACAGAGTCACAGTACCCAACAGGTAACCTATTCCGCATCTCCGAGAAATCACATACTTAATGCATGGCTGCAGTGTGTTCACAATACTGGATCTGATGCGAGCATACTACCAGATTCCAGTAGCACCTGAAGACCGACCGAAAACAGCGGTACTAACACCCTTCGGCCTCTTCGAATTTAACGTAATGACATTCGGCTTATATAACGCTGCACAGTCAGTTGAAAGATTAATGGATTCCATATTTCGAGACTTGCAGTTTCATCATATTTACATCGACGATATATTGATATCATCTAAGTCCATGGAGGAACACAAAAAACATCTAAGAATGGTGTTCGACCGCCTCAGACAGCATGGCCTTTCAATTAATGTCAACAAATGTTCGTTCGCACAACAAGAGGCTGTCTACCTCGGACATACAATCGAAAAAGCAGGACTTGAGCTAACCACTCAGCGCATAGAAGCAATGCGAAACTATCCGAAACCACAAACAATTGCTGAGCTTCAAAGTTTTTTTAGGCTCATGGAACTTTTATAGACTAAACATTCCTCGAGCTTCGGAAATTTAGGCTCCACTAATCGCCCGCACCGCGCGAGCGAAAAAGAATGACAAACGTCCGGTGGGATGGAATGAAACAACATCAAAAGGCTTTGATGACTGCAAAATGGCATTGATAGATGCCGTTCAGCTGGCATACCCAGCAATGGAGGCTGCTTTAATTCTTCGCTGCGATGTATCTGACGAGGCAATAGGGGCGGCACTGGACCAATCTATCAACGGTAAGATACAACCTTTAGGGTTCTATACGGCTAAACTCAGTAAGACCGAACGAAACTATAACGCCTACGACCGTGAACTATTAGCTGTCTTCAAAGACGTACGATTCTTTAAACATCTGTTGGAGGGCCGAAACGTCACAGTTATTACCGACCATCGCCCACTCTCATTTGCGTTAGATCAAAACTCTGATAAGGCTTTGCCCCAACAACATCAACTTCAGTATATCAGTCAGTTTACCAGCACGATAGTACATACACCGGGACATAAAAATACGTTAGTCGATACGCTGTCGCGGATTAATACCATAAACCTCCCTGTGAGCATATCAGCTAGAGAGATTGAAGACGAACAACATAACGGTCAGGAACTACATCATCTGCTACGTTCAAGTTCAACATCTCTGAAACTACGCAAACTCAAAATTGATGATTCATATGCCGAGCTGTAGTGTGACGTATCTACGGGCAAGGTAAGGACATACATACCCTCGCCACTACGACGACCTAATTCACAACTTCTCGCACCCCTATGGACGAAAAATCTTGTATGTCAATGATACGCGTAGCCACATATGAATCGTGACAGGCTCCGGTGGGTCCGTACATATTTGTCATGCCAACGTAGCAAGGTACACCGTCATGAAAGAAACATTTCGCAACACATCGAGGTACCGAGTGAGCGTTTCAAACACGTTCATGTCGACATCATAATCATGCCGTTTTGCGACGGATACAGATACTGCCTGACGATAATCGATCTCTTCACACGTTGTCCCGAAGCAATACCGCTAATATCTATACCGATACAGTAGCAAAAGCATGTTTTGACGGGCGGGAAAGCCGCTTCGGAGCACCAGCTACTGTTACCAGTGATCGAGGATCTCAATTCGAGTCAAAATTCTTCAACGCATTCACGCAACTCATAGGATGCAACCGAACTCGAACGACTGCTTTTCACCCAGCATCGAATGGTATGGTCGAGAATTGGCATAGGTCCCTCAAAGCGGCAATACGGTGCCACGCCTGATCAAACTGGGTAAATATACTGCCAGTGGTGTTACTCAGTCTTCGCACAAGTTTCAAAGACGACACTAAAGCCAGCACAGCAGAAATGCTTTACGGAACAACACTCCGATTACCAGGGGTATTCTTCATCGACGCACAGTATTTCGTGTAGAACAAGCTAGCTGGACAAAATTATTTTATGAGATTTTCCGTTTCATATGCAGTCAGTTATTACAACTACGTCATTTTTTTCAGCCATATGTTCTTTTTTTTATTTTTTCCCAAAATTTTACTTCATATGCATACATTTGCTTATTTCATATACAGTAACTCATGTGAATAAGTGACATAGATCAAAAAAAAATTTAAAGGATTTAAGAATATTACTTTATTGTACTTAAATTGAAGGGACTACAAAACTCAATACTCTAAAAAATTCGGAAAAAAAAAATTAAAATTTCTTATGAAAATTCGTCGAATTTTTCAAATATTTTTTAAATATAATTTTGTTTTTGTTATAGATCGTGACAAATTTTCTTATGGGAAATTAGTTAAAATAAATTTGCGAAAGCGAAAATTGTAAGAATTGTCCAAAAAGGGATGTCCACTTATTTACGTGAGTGACTGTACATATGTACATACATATTTTGAATTTATTTGAGTATTTATCCTGGCACTACAATTTTTACAAAATTATTTTATAGGACCAGTCAGGAATGTAAAAGTGAATTACAATAATAATAATAACAATGTAAATAATTAAATTAATTATGTGAAAATTAAGTAATACAAAAATTTAAAAGTAAAGTATCATACAAAGTAGAAAAGACAATAAATTTAAATTACATAAAATCTGCTCCAAAAAAAAGTTATAGGGTAGGTTATCTTTTATAATTATGTTATTATTCGCTATCACCACTTCCATTCGATGAGTCACTTGTGGAATAGTCATGAGCATCAGCAACACTATTGTGAAAGCCTAAAACAACTGGGGTATTTATTGACTCCTCAACATTAACGGGGGACAGTAAATTTAAGACTTCTGAAGTCAGACTTTTAAATTTTTTCTTAGGTATCTCCCTAAAACTGTTAACTAAAGGATCCGATGTTATAAGCAACATATTCATAAGATCTCTATTCGTGGCTTCACGCGACTGCTTTTGTGTGTTATCATCCCTGAATCGTCTCAAATATTTGTTAAGGGCTTCCTGTGCTTCCACAGAAAGTTGATCAATAGGTAAAATTGCTGATTTTATAATACCAGTACTATGCACTAAGATTTTATGAACTGTAACAGGCATATTAAACCATGGATATAGATCTATGTATAGTTTTTTAATCTCGACAGCAATTTTTTTAAATATTTGGATATTTATATTGTACCCAGATGCTAATGCGCGAAGGAGAGTGTCGAATCTTTTGATGAGCGTTACATCCAATGCCGTAATCTCAGCATTAGTCTCAGAATTTTCGAAAAACCTACGAGCAGTGTTGCCGTCATTGGTATTGGCGAAATCTGGTTTTGGTTAATCTACTATCTATCCAAGTACACTTTTAAATTTATTCTGGATTTCGTTGCAACGTAGCTTTATACCCTCTTTATCTGCCTCATTCCTAAGCTGCCATTTTTTTACTTCGAGGCGATAACTTATGTGAAGCAAGCATTCAAAACATCTTATCCATGCATGGAGAGTAGACAATCCAAAACCAAGATTATCTCGGTTAGGTGTAAAGTCCCGTAACTCATTATTCATATCTCTTGGAGTGGCACCACAAATATAACACTTTTGTGCGGAAGAAGTTTCATTCAAATCATTGCAAACTTTTCCGTCAATCATTGTTAGAAGCATATTGTGATTTACGGAAACTTCGTATTTTTCGAGCATGTACTTTGTTGGCAACAACGCATTTATCTCCTCTAAAATTTTGTTCGTTTCAAAAACAACAAAATCTTTTGTTTCTTTAGAAAAAATAAATTTAATTGGACGACAATACATGGTAGAAGAAGGTCGAGGATTCTGCCAAACAATGTTACCTTTTTCATCTTGTAATTGAAGAGGAACGAAAGAAAATATAAACAAAAACTCATCAGTGTCAGAACTGTATGTAAACTTTTGCTTATATGTGCTATGGCCAGAGCTTCCATCGCAACCCCACTTGCTGATTAAAGTATACGTCAAGTTTGTAGGTAATAAACTAACAAAAACTTCTTGATTTGCTAAAACTAAACGCTCAACAGTTTTATCTAATACGGACTGGACTTTAATTTCCGCACGTGTTTCACCCACATCAATTTCATTAGGATAGCATTCTGCCTTAGCTTTTCTTAGACTATAAAATGATGGACAAACCTTATGACCTGCCTTGATGCTACACTTCCGAGTCGTTTTGTACCCATGAGTCGTCGACTTGCTATCTACGTAGTATGCTAAAGCTTCTACATTGCTCAAGCATCTTGCATATGGCTCACATGTCATCTTTTTGCCGGATATTTGAGTGGTTTCCTGTGATTTTTTTATAATGTTAGCAATATTTTTGTTGCCGGACATACGCGCTGATACTTCTGCCGCATAAAGTAACTCACCAGGACTTCTAGATTGCAAGAGGTCATCCACTCGACGCCGTTTGATTTTTTCACTGCAGCTAACAAAGTCTTTCTTTCGTCTTCCGGGGCCGGGGTTACCTGAAGAAGTGGTTGGTTGGTCTGATGGCAACTTTGAATCCACCGGTATTGTAAATGTGAAGTGTGGACCCGAAAGCCACTTTGAGTTTTTATTCAAAAATCGCTCCTTATGTCTTCCAGAAGAGTTCCACTTTTGATCCAGCTTAGACGAATATGCCGATATTTGTAAGCTTAAACTTTTTATCGAAGACTCGTCTGCTTCGCTTAAATCGTACTTAAGTACAACAAAACTCAATAATTCTTTATATCTGGTTTTCTTCGAATGTTGAAACCAAATGTCAAAAAACTCCGTTCTTGGTACGGTTATAACTAAACTGCTTTGTGTTGTTGGTTTTCCGACAGGGTGAATAGTTGATGATTGTTGTGCTGCCATCTTAAGTGTCGTTGATCGTTCTGATATGTTATCAGTTGTGCAGTATTTATATTACATTCAGGTATTGGCGTAGATGCTACCAAACGGGGTTGTTTTGTGTAGCGTTCCTGTGTGGTTATACCTGCATTAGGATTGCTTTGTATGTACCTGGTTTCCTTGGTGACTGGTGTGGTAGGTTGTGGCAGGTTGAATTCAGTAATCTTCGCCTTTTTGCTTTTGGTGTGCTCTTGTTGACCTTGCGCGTTTATTTTTGTGTGTTTTATGGCTACGTGTTTGTTCCCTGTACCTGGGAATTGGTTTTGCCGTTTGTAGATCAGCCTTAAAGGCCCAAATATCTCGTCGGTGCTGGTACGTACATACATCCTATTTTATATGTAGAGATAACTAAATCTACAAAAAAAAAAAAAAAAAATAAAAAAATAGATGTGCAAAGAATTCGCAATGGTTTTTCGACTATTAGAGAATACTTGCGACTATAACATATGTAAAATTTAGCCCGGATGTTACCGGATGTATGTAACTTTTTTGTCCCCAAAATTAAAAATATAGAGAAAAAATATCTTTTCTTCTTAATAACGGAATGTTAAATGTATTGAAAATACTCCAATTGCGAAAGAATTACTATTAAAAAATTTTACTTACCTTCGAGCTTAGAATCCATCAAAAAATTATATAAAAGTGTTCACTTAAAAGAAATATGAAGCTTAATATTCAACAAGAATTTTGCAAATTAATCAATGCATTTTACGGCCACTCCTGCCTTCTTACTTCAATTACTCAATATATATGAGCAAAAATATCAAAAAAAAGCAAAAATCCCGGTATTTTGTTTGTTTTCTTTCATTTTTCATTACACTTTTCTTGGAATAAGAACTTTGTTTTTGTCCAGCTAGCTTGTTCTACACGAAACACTGTGCGACGTTGAAATGGGGCCTGAGCCACAATATTTTGTTGAAACTTCATACGTATAGTCCGCTCGTCACCTACCGTGACCGCATCACAATAGATCTCGAGCATTCAAACATTCTAGTCTTCATAGTTGTACTCATGTGTTCGTACGAGTAGACGAAGTAAAAAAACCACTTGAACAACCGTATCGAGGTCCATATGAAGTGCTCGAGCGCATATCGGATTATGTATTCAAGATTGACGTTGAGGGTAAGGCAACCACAGTATCAACAGAAAGGCTTAAGCCTGCATTTATTGAAGCAGAAAATCAGAAACGCAAAAGTAACCCAACCGTAGTGCCATCAACGGGCAACTCCAGGAGTCCAAATATACCTCGAACATACTCCAGAAGTCGGCAGTGCAACAATCCGTGACTTCTCAGGTGCATCGAAGTCACTCCTGGGGGATACTGTGGCAACATGCTCACTTTTCAGCATGACGGCAACCTGTTTTGGGCTAATGAAAGATTCTTAAACGCAACGAATGACGCGCAACACGTTTCAGAAAGAACATCTAAATTTTTAACTAAATTTCATTCATTAGTTGTAAGAGTATTATTTATGTAATAAATTTACGTTGGATCAATAAACGTATAATCTAACGTGACTACAGTGGTATCAAGTACATTACATATTTAAAAAATCGTATTTGTGCTCCGATTAGGGTTTTTTTGGAACACATATTACATACAGTCCGGTAGAAGTGGCATCAAAATACTTTGGAGTTCGAGGAGGGACAAGCATACGTGGCGCCGGGTCGAGTAAGTCTTTGGAAGGATTATGTATTGAGGACTCAGATTGTAACAAATTGTCAGGAAAGAGTCCTTGTAATAATGAGTCACTAAATCAACTAAATATAATGAGAAATAATAGGCAATTAAATAAAGACTAAAAACTTGAAAAAAAAAAAATTTTAAGAAAATGTTTAAGTGAAACGGTTTTATTGAAAACAATACTTACATTAAGTAATAATAATACTAAAAGCCAGAAAATAATTAGGTGGGCCCTAGGTACTGGTCATCACACTCCACATCAATCTAGGGCGTTGATCAGACAAATAAATAAAAGCGTTGGACGCGTCAAATTTTTATTGATAGTCATAACTAAGACCAACTGAACCTTAACCAGGTTATGCAATGCCTCACATTTTTAGAAATTTCACGCTTCCATCGCTTTTATTTATTTGTACTTCTTCATGCCTTTTGTCTGATGCCCAAATTGTGAAAACACTTTCTGGGTTACCTCTGGCCCACATTTAGATGCATATTTTTTGAAGAAATTTAGATATTGATATATAATATAGCATAAGTTAATACAACCTTCAATACCTTTTTTGATACCTATTTGGTGAAAATACATCCGGGGGTACCCCTGATCCACTTTTTCGTCTATATCTCAGAAAGGGATTGATATATAGAAATCAGATATACACTGTTTTTAAGTCTCCGTCAGGAGCTTTTATTTGATATCCATATTGTGCAAATACATTTTAGGGTACCCTGGTACATATTTTGGGGTCTAGACCCTAGTGACCTACCACGTTCACTTTTATATATAAAAGTTGTTTAAAAGGATCGTAGACTAGAATAATAAGCTATATCGTAGCGAAAAATAATTTTGTATCAATAATATTTCACTTACCAAGTTTTATTGTAAGAGGAAATTGGGAGACTTTTTTTTTAAATGGACGGTGAACGTGTTATGTAGAAAAGTAATTTATCTGAAATGAACTGTACTCACGCTGACTATACAATGTTCGGTTACACTCGAACTTAGACGCCCTTACTAGTTTCTATTTACTTTAGAGAAAAATTACAAAATTGGGTGGCATTCAAATGACCAATATAAAGGCAAGTGTATTCGAATTCAAAGTTCAGCACCCGAAAAGCTACCTGATTAAGAATTGAAATTCGGAAACATGTCATAGTAACGATAGCCGTGTGCAAATTTTCTAATTTTTCTCTTATATTAATAACAAGACAAAAAATTGTGTAAAGCCTGTCTCGCAAAATATCGAAAAGGAGTAGTCTCTAACTGGAAAGGAGTACTGTTTGAATAGATATGCAAAGAAGCGTCTGTTAATAAAGGGATATGTGAAATATAAAGGCTTATACCTATACACATGTGTTTTCATATACATATCCATGAACAAACATAGGCACTGCTCGGATGTCTATCGAGTTGAGCATTAAAATGCGAGACAATGAAAGCCTTGTCGTCTGCAGATTCAATTTTGTATTTATATGTGTGTTTTAAGCACTTTGGGTGTTGGAGAAATTTAAATTTGGGCACATTTCAGAGAACATACAGCTAAGTACCTAAATACAACCAACATATTGGTTGTTGAAAAAATCAGTAACAACAACAAGATTGTCATTGAGTCTGGGTCAAGTATGCTTGTGAAGGAGAGAGGAACATTTGTATGAAGGCAATGGGCGACACTTAAGCAGGTGCCAATTTAAACTGCCACAAACACTGGCAAAACTCTTTACAGAATGTGTGAATGTGTTTATAAAATGAAAATATCAGATATTTATGTATTTCATGCACAAAGATAATTAAATTAATAATATAAACTATTGACTCCCTTTTGTTACACACACATATGTACTTATGTGGTCAAAAAAAAAAAAAAAAAAAAATATATTTATAATTTACTAAGAAAACTTAACGGTCGATAAAAGGAGTAAAAAGGTGAAATTATTAAAATACTTCAAGCAACAAATACTTCGTCTGGGAGTATTCGAGAGAAAAGTTCTTGGAAAAATGTATGGACCTCTACGCACGATGAGCTGTACGAGCTTTACTCAGACATCAACATAGTTCAGCGAATTAAAATGCAGCGGCTGTACTGGTTAAGCCATGTTATGCGAATGAAAGATGACGCTCCGGCTAAGAAAGTGTTTATATCGGAACCCGCCTATGGAAGCAGAGGAAGAAGGCGGCCCCCACTCCGCCGGAAGGATCAGGTGGAAAACGATTTAAACTCCTTCGGTGTGACCAATTGGCGCCAGTTGGTAGAGAGATTAGGCGACTGGCGCGCCTTGTTGGATGGCCATAACCATTTAAACGGTTAAGCGTCAATTAAGTAAGTAAGTAATAAGTATTTCGGCTGTCCTGATGATGACTTGACTCTATTCGTGAATATTACCACAATTGGCGTCCATAACCTTTTTTACCCAGCGGTATATTTTCTTTAATAACAATTATCATCGTCATTAATTGGTGTACCGCCACCTTTTTCCATAAAAAGTCACGCTAGCCAGCCCTATTTCGCCAACCAATGCCAATCGGTATACCAAGGGAGATGAAGTCTTTCTAACCTGTCCCTTCTAACGCAATGGATGTCTCATCCTTCTTCTGCTTTTAAATATGGGTGTCGATATAAATATTTTCTTGGTCGGATTGTACTCGTCCATTTACATAAAATGACCATAAATCCGCCGGAGAACTTTACTCGCGAATATACAGAGTAATCGTATCTTCTCTCGACACAGTCCATGGTTTAGCCACGAGCCATAAATCAGGACGGGTTTCATGAGGGACTTGTGGATAATAATGTTTGTTTGTCGAAAGAGGACTTTCATATTCAATTCCCCACTGAAATGGCACTTGTTTTTAAAAGTTATTGTTTGTTTGGTTTTTTAGCTGACAATGTTGTCGCGCTTGATGCTGGTGCCCAGATAAAAGAAGACCTTCGTAGTACCAAATTTATATCCACTAACAATGACCTTTCTGCCAAGGCGCGAATTGCCGACTCTTTCTTAGATGCCAACAAGTAAATTTTGACAATAATGTCCTCATTGACCACAATACCCAATTTTTTTTCACTATATAACCAACCCAGAAAACGCAGAATTTAAGGTGTGTTTGTTAAGGCATATGAAATCAATATCATCAGTATATATCAGCTATTCTACGGTCTTATAAAAGATTGACGACTTAGATCTGCTATAAGGATTATCTGCTCCAGCATTAGGATGAGGAAGGCGCACCATTCCTACTACGTTGGTGGTATTGCTAGATAAAACTTTATATGCGATAATAAATAGGCTCATACGGCGATAGCTTAAACAGTTTGTGGGATTATTTTGTGGATTGGGCATAGCCCACTTAGGTTAGGTTATGTTGAACTAGCCGGTCCTTTTAGGACCTCACATAGACTCAATGAGTCCTTAGTGTTACCAGAAGTTTGTGTAATGACCAAACTGAAAACCCCTATCAAAAACCAGAACCTATGCTACAAAATAACTCCGTCCTCTTGGCAAATACAATAAGATTTCTAGGACCTATGCAACTTGACAGCTTAAAAGCGCAAGGCACTGACCAAGCCCAATTTAAAGGCATGTGACGCCAGAAAGCAGTGTATAGTCAGAATAACCGTCATTAGTCTAAAGTCCTCGCTTTTTAATGATAGGAGCAATTTTGTTCGTCTTCGACATTTTACAGCCCCGCGCTTGATCCCACGCCCTTCCCGCTTGGTCGATCATATGCACCTCTCACCTTCTTCAAATCTCGCCCAATCTTATTGGGACGTCTCCCTGTCCCAATTCTTTTCAGACATTGCTTACACTCTAACACACTTTTGGATACAGCGCTATGCGAGATTATTGCCCTAATTGCTGCTTAACTATCAATATAGAAGTAGACTTGAAGCTGCAGTTTAAGCTATTTTCTGCCAGTGTTCCTACTGCTTTGGTTACGGCTAATACTATCGCCTGAGAAACGCTACAGTGATCTGGCAGCTTAAAGGATTTGTTTATTTCCGGATCAGCACAGTATACCGCAGACCCTATTCTTTCCACTACTTTGGAACCATCTGTGTACACATTTATCGCCTCGTCCGCCATTTGGGCACCCACACTTTTAAAATTGTGATGTCCTACTGATTTAATTGTACGTGGTTCTGTGATAGTCGATGCCTTTGACTGATTAACTGAAATACATAAATATATAGCCCAGACTTAGCGCTGATGGTACAAGTGTGGCTACAAACTGTACCGCATGCTGTATCCAATTAGCACCACTTCGGAGGCAGTAATTAATCCTATAGATCGAAACTGTTCATTTGCGTGACTGTCTCCTATATTCGCTGCAGGGAATGCATATAAATCTTAATATATAAAAACCACGTGTAACTATGTTTGAGGCCAATGGACTCCTAAACTACTGAACCGATTTTGAATTTGTTTTGCACACTGTATGTAGTTTGATATATCTTGAAATATAGGATAGGTTATATCTCAGTTTATAGTCGCAATATTATTTTATTGCAATTTTTTTTATTTGTTTAGATGTAATAATAAAATGTTATGTATACGCAACGTCACTCACATTTCAGGTGGATATACTTCCGTGTAATTGGTTGGTGTTTAATTAAACAACGTGCTTATCAATAAAAAATATTATAGCGTATGATATCAAGTATAGCACATTACCAGGCCCGCCGAGAGGGTGGGGGTTTCTGAGGGGGCCCGCGATTTAGAGGTACTATGACATTTTATTTATAATTCAAGAGACTCTTTAGTTGTTCCATGTGCAATTTTTAAGCCGAATTTTAAAAGCAGCGAAAATCTGCATTTCGTTTTAATATTATAGTGAAGTGTGAAAAATAAAAATCTATATACATATATAAAAAGAGAGGCTAAAATGTGTGTTAGTTGGTCGCCGGTGTTTGAAGAGATGCGTTGGTCGATTTTGTTCAAACTTTCACACAAGTTCCGCAAACCTCACGCGGTGGTTACTACATAGGTTTGGTTGCGATCGACGTACAGGGTCTCGAGATATAGGCCGAAAAGTGGACCCGAGTACCGCTAGAATGTGTTTATAGAATATGGATATCAAATGAAAGCTGTTGATGAGTGCTTTAGAACAGAGTTATATATTATACAGAGACGGACTGGGACTCGGATTAGGACTAGGACTGGGACTGAGACTCGGAGTGGGACTGGGACTGGAATAAAATACATACCACCCTCTGGGATAGGCAACAAGGGATGCAGAAGAATGGGAAGGAATTGAGAGAAGAGAAAAGAGAGAAGGAGATTGAGAAAGAGATAGAATGAAAAAGACGGAAGGACGAGTGAATTAAAGGATTAGGAAAAAGTGATGAGGCGGGGAGAGCAGAGCAAGACGGAAAAAGCTTATTAAAATGTATGCAGATAGGCCAAATTTAGGGCAGGACAACGTCTGCCGGATCTTCTAGTAAATGTATATATTAATCACTTCAGTTAGCGTATATATGTATCAGTGAGTTGCAATTATTCACCTTTTAAGGTTATTAGTGGACTAGCCAAAAAATGAGTATTAGTACGTATGCAAACTAAGAATATCAAGCACTTATATCCACTAACACACATTTACATAGTCATGCTTCGTAAAATGAATAACCGCTCATAAGCCACGAAGCAGTTCAGTACTCAATTGACTTATTGAGCAAGAAAGTCAACTGTGTTATACGAAAACACTAATTGGAATAAGTAAGACTAATAGTGCAGTAAAATGAATAAAGTCATATCAGTCTTCTGACGCTGGCGACACAACGATGTACACGAAACTAGTGCCAAAGTAAAACCGATTATAAACGAAGTATACAGTGTATTACACACGAAATCAAAGTGCTACTGAGTTAAAGCGACTATGACATCAGTTTATACTCAGCAATGTCATATATGTATGAGACATATGTGTTACGGGGCACTCGTATGTATTTTCTATTTTATGTGCTAACCACTCATACTTGACTAAGTACACATTTAGACACAATTTTTTGGCTCATTACTAAGTGCACTAATTTTACTAGTACTGAAAGCAGATCTCTGATATGTATGTACCCATCCATATAACAACGTGCACCTGTACAATTCATCAGAATCAATAAATTCCCATGTTTTGCCATTTAACACGTGAGTTTGGAATAAAAAGTTTGAAATAATGGAAAATAATTATTTTTACATTGAAATTGAATTATTTTGCAAGTACAAAAGTATAACAATAATATTTTTAATGAAAGTGTTTTCTATTGTACTAGGTGAATAGATAAGTAAAAAAATTTCCATTATAAAATAAAATTGCAAGCAAATATTTTATTAATTGAGTTGTAATTAGAATGATGCTAATGAATGAAATCTTTCTACACTTACCTTATTAGTTTCAAAATTCCTACAAATTATTATTTATTATTAATACATATTTTTAGTGATATTACCTAGATCATTTCTAAAAAGCATTTCTATATGAACGTATGAGATAATACCTTAAGTATGACAAATTAACAAAACGTGTAAGGAGTAATTAAAAGTTGAATTCTGTGGTCCCAAGCAACTCACTCTCTCACTGCAGTCTCCTCATATATGAAATCTCTATACAAAATATTTAATACTGACTTCAGCTGTCTAACCGATTTCAATTTGTTTTTATAAACCACTACGAAACAATGCGAAACAACTGAGGCAGGTAAAACTGTTAAAATCGCAATCATTTTTGTATATAAGAGATAGACAGATAATTAAGACGTTCTCATGATAATATTCCTAACTGCTAGGTATCTAATCTGCTAGTAAACAGGGCCATTTATCACATTGATGCCGTTGCAAAAAAGTAAAGTTTGTATCTCCTTTCATCTACCTTCGCCTCTGCTTGTTTGATCCCCGTCTTTCCTTCGCATTTTTTTCTTTTTCACTTTCTTCATTTTTTCTCCTATATTACCACTTTCTATACACAGCCTCCCCTAGTGTTTTCATCTCCTTCCTTTCTCTTACACTCATTGAATCCAGATATGACCTCGAACACAATGTCGTAATGTGGTAGTCCCCCGAAATTGTTTCGCAATATTCCCAAACGGGTTAGAAGGTAGTCCCTTTATATTCCTGAAGTGATTCCAAGCACAATCCTAAATTGTTCCGACAATAATCCCGAAATATGTCCGGATTTCTGGCGTATTTTTCTAAGAGGCCGGCCAAATCGTCTAGGCGGTAAACGGTATAAGTGCAAATATACCATGCAGCAAATCGCACTAGTTCCGAATCAGGGCAAAAAAATCGCATTAAAAGAGGGGACTTGTTCAAATACTTTTCCCCACCAATTTGTAGCGCGCTGCTTCTAACTTTTTCTCATCAATTCTACACAGTTTTATATCGACTCCTAACAGCAAGGTGCTTGAATGAAATACGAAGAACGAATATACAATATACATATACACAATTTGCTATAAAATCTGAATTTTTAATAAATTATCTGTGAATCAGGTAATTTGAATGTCAAAATATATATCTGCCCAGTGACTTTCAGCATCACGTGCTTACTTCTGTATTAATATGTATGTTAATAGTATGCATATAAATGTCCGCGATTTTGTTATATTGTGGCTGGTTGAGGGTTTTAAGTTTAAATCACACGCTAAACCGTTACGTTGAAATATGATGTAGGTTGATGACACATTTTTGGGTTTTGTTTTTATTTTCAACAAAATATTATGTTTATATGCAAATACTCTACATGCATATATAAACTGAACTTTAGAATTCATTAAAATCCCAAATAGAGCAATCACATTGGAAAAGCTATGAATCATTACTTACATAATTTACTTTTAACCGCTTAAGCTGGTTTTTGCCGTCCAACAGAGTGAGCCAGGCCTTTCTTTGATGAGCTATCTGGGGATATCGGAAGCACCAAGGAAACTTAAATAATTTTACACCTCGTCTTTCCAACGGAGGATAAGCTAGCTTACTTTTATGCCTTTTCAACGCTATAAAGCACTGATGCAAAATATCTAAACCATGCGAACGAAACCCCCGCTTACTTTGTGGTGCTGGCTGATAGGAAGCCAAGAATTTACAAGGAATGACAATACTCTTCCTCAAGGATAAGCGCTGTGAATGATGAATTATCCGCCCAGCTTTTTAAGGTTGGCTTTGAAGACTTAAGGAATTGCATACCTCCAACAGTTTTGTCTACTCCAGCATAAATCGACAGTAGACAAGAACCTGACGACAGATTTGCTGTCATCAAAGAAAATTTTAGACAAAATTATAAAAACACATTCTGTTTTGGAAACAACGCGGGCAATGGTAGTGGAAAGGTATTTCCTCTAAACTGTTTCTAATGAGATTTGGTTTACCAATAAAACTTTGGTGGGATGACGGCTGCTTGTAATGTCATAGAGGAATCGAGATAGATATATATCTCAAAATTATCAGCATCGAACAAAATTTTGATTGAGCCATGTCCGTAAACTTAATAACTTAAACAAAAATGAAGGTTTCATTACTAAATTTAGTATACTCTCTTATATGGAATCAGAATAGATCTGTATTGAAAACCGTCAAAATCAAGAGATAACCACGCCTAATTTATATAATAGTGTGTTTTGATGCATAATATACATTTTGAAAAAGTTTGAAAATTTTGAAAGATGAAAATTCAGAAAAAGTTTTACAAGTCGTAAATTAAAACCATTAAAGATACCATGTTGACATTTGGCAGACAGTTTGTTCTTTCTACTAAACAAACACTAAGAAAGCAGCAGAAATTCCGGAGAAAGCGTGCAGCGACCACAGCTCGGAATTTCTATGATCATGTGCAAATCCTACGATATAAAACTCACAAAGTGGCTCATATCTCTGAAGAGAGAAGACATAAGGCATACTAAATAGAGACTGCCTTCTGGCGCCACAAGCTAATAAGTAAGGCATCGTCAGTAAGAGCAGATGTAGGAAGTGCGAGCTGCATAAAGGAACGGGTGAGCAAGCTCAGTGTTTATGTCCTGCACTCACCAGGTCAAGGCTCCAGCTATTAAGGGCGACAGAGTTGCCAGATTTTGAGGCAACAGTTAAGCTAGGTCCTAAAAATTTATATTATTTGGCAAGAGTACGGAGTTATTCTATAACATAAGTCCGAGCACGTTATTGGGGTTCTTTCGTTTGGTCTTTGAAAAAAATCTGGTAACACTTCAACCGAACTTAATCCCCATATCGTGAGCATAGATGTTTACACATTGGAAAGTATAAAAGTTTGAAATTCGTAAATGTTCCAAAAAATTTTGAAACAACAACCAAAACTAAATTGAGAACTAAAATTTGTAACAAATTTGATAAAATTATTTGGTTTATTTAATAAAATTATAGAAATTCTAATGTTTTCGACATAAAAAGAAGGTAATATGTTTAAAATAATAATTATAATACATATTTAAATGGTTTTCCTGATTTCGGTCATTTCCTTTCATTTTTAAAGTGCATTTCTTTCTTGATTTTGTCATTCCGAGACGTCTTCCTCTACGTCTCGGAACATAGTCAATGTGGTTGGATCGGGTGTTAAAAAAGTCGATTAGCCCAATATATAGGGTCATCCAGAAGCAATATCTTCACTGAGGTCAGTTATACTAATTTTATCCTGGCGTTAAAGTCGTCAAGCACCAGTGCAATATTCTTCGTCGGTGATGTGCAGAAACAAGTTTCATATGTCAAAGAATAAGATACCATAAATCCGAAACTAAATCTACTATTTTCTATATTTGACCATATTAACATCGTATGTTTTGGTTGTTATATTGTTTTTATTGGATGTTGTTTTACGTGGCAGGAGTCAATCCCAGCTCTCATAGCGGTTTGCGAGGAATAGATAGTGTTAGATTACACATTGTTAAGCGGTTGTCCATCAGAAAACCTTCAAATATTTCAGGACGAAGTGACTTTGCCTAGTTTTCGTCTTACGCATATCACTACATGTCTACCCGTAGAAAGAGCTTGAACCTCCTGTAATTTTAGCCACGCAGTAATTTTAGCCATGTAGTAGTCACACTATTCGATGGTCTCACTGCCATATTCCCATAAGCGTCGGCTACCCTTCAAGCTATCAAGCCTATTACTTACTACCCCGCTATATATATACGAGTATATGCTTAGAATGATGGACTTTTCTGAGAACTATTTCATGACAGAAATATACTCGAAGGGATTGTTAGAACTATTTTCGAGAAGCAACTTTGTTGAAAAAAAATACTTTTTGAACTTTTTCAAAACTATTGCGATGATAGGATTCCCAGGTTTTGAATTATGCACTGTTAATAAGAAAAACCAACACGATATCTCTATATAGAGCATCTTGTTTGCTCCTTCTTGACTAGCGTATACATATTTTTTTAAGAAATATTTTATTTTAAAAAATTAAAAAAAAACTCAAGTTTGTCACCATTTTGGATTTAGTATACTGATACAAAATAGTATTATATTTAAAGATATTTTTAAAAACGGTATATTTTATTCTTCGCCTTTCTCTCGGTTTCCTTTTGCTAGAGAGTTGTCAAAATGACAAATACATAGACAACCTTGTCGTTATTACGTTGTTATTGTTTAGCGATAAGCACACTCCCAAAAGGTTTTGGGGAGTGTTATCGATGTTGATGGTCCTTTGCCGGATATAGAGCCGGTACGTTCTGGCAACAATCACCATTAAAGTACTAGCCCGACTAACTCGAGGACGATTAATATGACCACATTGAACCCTCCAGGACATCCCTCAGGAGGAACTTGGGATCGCCTGCTAAATACGGGTATGATACATGCATATTTGTAACAGAATTCCGCTCGCGTAGGTAGGTTGAAAATTGATTTATAAATCGCGCTTATCAACCCCTTAAACCACACGTTATTACGTCAGGGTCCTTAACGAAATCATGAAAATTTGGTAGTGACTGTTGTAAGCCATAATATTATATGATTTCTATTATTTATTCTTTGTTCTAAAAGCTATCCAGTTTAGGGAACTAATCTCGTTTATTTGCTCATTAAAATTGTACTAATTCATAACAATCATTTAAAAAAGCATTACATATTATTCTACAAATTATTATTACTTTTTTCATATAGACAATGCGTAGAATATAACTTTAGTTATCCAATTGGAAAGAACTAATTGGCCAAAACCACGCTTTGGTCAAGTTTCATATATACACAAGTGCATATGTACATATGTATGTATGTAAATATGTATGTTGAATAGAAAATGTTCTAATTCGTAAAATTTAATATGGAACGAATTGTACAAGAGACCTTTTCGAAAGGCATACAAATTGAACTCACACTTGACGTAGTTTATCGATGATTAATCGCATGGATCTAATTGCAGAAACAATCCCAAACAAAAACTAAAAAGTAAAGGTATCTAAGTTCGGGTGTAACCGAACATTATATACTCAGCGTGATCTTCAATTGTACATTGCATTTCAGATATATTACTTTTCTACATAACAAATATGTCTCCCCATTTCCTCTTACAATAAAACTTGGTAAGTGAAATATCATTAATTAAAAACTATTTTTTGCTAAGTTATAGCTTTTTATTCTAGTCTACGACCTTTTAACTTGTTTTATATTTAAGTTGCCGTGGTCTTTAACCGATCCCATCCATTTTTACTAGAAATATTTTCTGCTATAAGGAAAATATGTGTACACAATTGCATTACGATCCATTAAATTTTCTTCGAGTTGTGGCTCCCGAAACTTAGAAAATTTCTTAGTCATAAAAGGGGCGGTGCCACATTTTCAAAAATTTTAGTTTTTCCAATTTAATGTTATAATTCAATTTAGAAAGTAAAATCCTATTGACACAAAGCTCTTTTTCGCTAAGATATAGCTTATTATTTTCGTCTACGACCCTGTCAAAAATCTTTTATATAAAAGTGGGCGTGGTCTTTAACCGATCTCGTACATTTTCCCTCGAAAGATGTCCTGCTATAGGGAAAATTTGTGTACCTAATTTTATTACGATCCGTTAGTTTTTCTTCGAGTTATGGTTCCCGAAACATAGAAAATTTCTTAGTCATAAAAGGGGCGGTACCACGCCCATTTTTTAAAATTTTAAGTTTTTCCTATTTACTGTTATAAAACCACTTGGGAAAAGAAATACCATTGATATAAAGCTCTTTTTTGCAAAGATATAGCTTATTTTATTCGTCCACCACCCTTTTTAAAATCTTTTATATAAAATTGGGCGTGGTCCTTAACCGATTTCGTAAATTTTTCTTCAGATCATTCCTTATGGTAAGGGAAACCTCTCTGCCGAATTTTGTTACGATAGGTTTAACGATTTTTGAGTTATGATTAATAATATTTGTAAAATTGATTTTATCATAAGTGGGCGGTCCCACTCCCATTTTGAAAAAATTTTCCAAATTTTATCAAGAGTCTCAATATCAGTCTACATGTCAAATTTCAACATTCTAGGTGTATTATTTACTAAATTATCAGGTTTTTTGTGTTTTCCAAAATTTTATATATATAAAAAGTGGGTGTGGTTATCATCCGATTTCACTCATTTTCAACACCAATGTACTCTGGGTCCAGATAAGCTAGTGTACCAAATTTGGCGAAAATATCTCAATATTTACTCAAGTTATTGTGCTAACGGACGGACGGACGGACATGGCTCAATCGAATTTTTTTTCGATACTGATGATTTTGATATATGGAAGTCTATAGCTATCTCTAATCCTTTATACCTGTACAACCAACCGTTATCCAATCAGAGTTAATATACTCTGTGTGCAAAGCACGCTGAGTATAAAAATAGCAACATAGATAGACAATTGTCGAATTATCTGATGTAAGAACATTAAAAATTTGCAAAAGCGCGGATGTAGCGGAAGCGCAAAAGACTTTCGAAATTATAAGTATAATTAGCGAATAATCACTAAGAAAAAATTTACATATATCATATGCCATAAATTTCATTCTGTATGATCTGTAGTGAAAAATTGTGGATTAATAAAGAATTTCTGTTCTTTTTTATGTTTTTTTTTAACATATAACAAACCTCTGCGCATGCGCTTAAGGAAGTTTGCAAACCAAATAAAACATTGTATGCAATAAAACAAAGCGTCTCTTTTTTCATGATATTCTTTTTCTTGTGTTATTTTCTTTTCTATTTTTTGCCAATAAATTTACAATTATTTCGCACTTTACGAGTATAAGGTAATTCAATCAAGCGTCCATAAAGTTCAAGAGCAAGGGCATGAAAGTCTGTTGGTTTGCGGTTCTACATCAACAACTACAATTAATGGTTACGTGTCAGAAAATTTTATAAAATTGAGATAGGAGTTGGAAAGGGGGCGATGTTAGTCACAATCGATGGTCATTATACTTACATAGTTGTAACAAACATTTTGAAATAAATTACAATTCACACCGAGAACCACTTAGAACATAAGTTGCAATCTTTTGCAATCGGTTCGCGAAAATTAAGCGCACCTTTTATGTGTACAGTTTGAATATAATTAAGAATGCGAAAGTGAATGGAATACGATACCATACCAATATACTCGTGTAAGAGCAGAGTTAGATTTGGGGACTTCCCATAAGGTCTATCGTGCCCTATTCTCTACATAGCACCACTTTTAAGCCTAAATCAGTTAGAAAATCATAAAGTTTCTTTCGACTACGAGAATGTGTATGCTGAAGTTGCTCACAGATGCTCGCAAATTATATGCTCACTGAACAGACAAATATTACACGAAGGGATTTTTAATCTTAATCTTGCAACATGGATAGACTGACGGAGAAATTCACACTCATCGAATATTCAGATATTAAAATGTACTTTAAAATAAACTTTGAGGATAGGGTTACATGGGATAACTGTAAAGCTAAGGGTCTCCACTGGAAATATACATTTGTAGCAAGTACTGCAAGGCCCATAGGACTTAAACCCTTTATAGCAATAGGAACTAATATAATAAACAACGAGCTCGGGAAGAAAAAGGCATTCCTGAGGAGGCAACAGTGAAACCAAACTATAGGAATGCGATAGAAAAGATATTTCAAGGGGGATACAAAAGCAAGCGTCACATAGCTACTATTATAGTAGTACTATAAACGAAAACGTAGTACTATAAAAAAAAAAAAAAAACGAAGACTTCATACCTTTCAGGAATGGGGCTGAACAATAAACTTATCCCGTTCGTAAGCTCCGAATAATCGGATGTATAAGATATGAAATATCTAGTGAACAGATCTACATACCTAAACGATTTTTAAGATAAATATAAAATAAAAAATAGGTAGGTACTTTGTGTGCGGATGCAAAGTTTCAGGTTTTTTGTGGTCTGCGTGTAAAAACTATGACTACGGATCACGTATATCAACACTATATGACGTAAACGTAACTATTTATATACTATATATATACTATACTACTATATACTATATATATAATATATGTACCACCGATCTCAATGATTTTTTCAGACAACAATATGTACTATACACGTAAGCATTTGGTGAAATTTGAAGCTTCTAGCTGTTAAAATGGGGAAGAAATTGCGCAAAGTTTCTTATCTGAACAATCGGTTGTATGAGATATATACTATATATACAACCGATCTCTATGATTTTTTCAGACAACAATATATGCTATATACGTAAGCAATCGGTGAAATTTGAAGCTTATAGCTGTTAAAATGGGGTAGAAATTGCGAAAAGTTTCTTACCTGAACAATCGGTTGTATGAGATATATACTATATATACAACCGATCTCTATGATTTTTTCAGACAACAATATATGCTATATACGTAAGCAATCGGTGAAATTTGAAGCTTATAGCTGTTAAAATGGGGTAGAAATTGCGAAAAGTTTCTTATCTGAACAATTGGTTGTATGAGATATATACTATATATACAACCGATCTCTATGATTTTTTCAGACAACAATATATGCTATATACGTAAGCAATCGGTGAAATTTGAAGCTTATAGCTGTTAAAATGGGGTAGAAATTGCGAAAAGTTTCTTATCTGAACAATCGGTTGTATGAGATATATACTGTATATACAACCGATCTCTATGATTTTTTCAGACAACAATATATGCTATATACGTAAGTATTCGGTGAAATTTGAAGCTTCAAGCTGTTAAAATTGGGCTAAAATTTGCGAAAAAATATATATATATACTATATATATATACTATATATACCACCATAGATATACTATATATACCACCAATATTTATGATTTTTTCAGACAACAATATATGCTATATACGTAAGCATTCGTTGAAATTTGAAGCCTCTAGCTCTTAAAATAGGGCAGTAATTACGAAAAGTTCCTTATCTGAAAAATCGGTTGTGGGGGATATATACTATATATACGACCGATCTCATCAATTTTTTCAGGCAGCAATATGTGCAATATACGAAAGTACATGGTGAAGTTTGAAGCTTCAATCTGTTAAATTGGGTAAGATATTACAAAAATCTTCTCTGAAAAATCGGTTGTATGGAGGATATATGCTATAGTAGTCCGATCCGGTCGGTTCCGACAAATGTCTAATCGGACACCCAAATACATCCGCTCACCAAATTTTATCAAGATATCTCAAAAATTGAGGGACTAGTTTGCATAGCAACAGACAGACGGACAGACGGACATGGCTAAATCAACTCAGCTCTTCAACCTGATTATTTCGGTATATTTAATGGTGGGTCTATCTATTTTTCTTTAAGGACTTACAATTTTCGGTTTCGTGACGAAATTAATATACCATTTCATTTTCATGAAAAGTATAAAAACAATCGGCTCAAACAGCTAAAAACAGTGCCACTCTTGATTTTCAAGGGGTGCTTGAGGGAGGGTACAATAAACCTAGAGATCGCAGTGCATTACATCAAACAATTCAATTCTACATATTATAACTACAGAAATAATTTTTCCTTGAATTGAGTAGGCAAGCGTGAGGTAAAGTCTTTTCGGCAAACGTAAATAAAAATCTCTATAGGTTACTTACCGTGGTCATCCCTAAAGAAAAAAGGCTTGCGCTGGAAGTACTCAAAATATTTTTAAATTAACTAGAGCTGCGCCAGTTTTTAAAGTTAAAACACAACAGAGGTAACTTTTCTGAATAAAAATAAAAATTACGCGCTTTTTTAGAAGAGCTTAAACGGCTTCTTATCTGTAATAACCGGTACCGGTAAGTTATTGTTTTATTATCGGCTTATTATCGATATATAGCTATCTATTATCGGAGGTATCTGTTTATTATAGGCTTCTTATTGGCTGCTTAGTCTTGTCTGTCTGTATCTGTTTCATAACAAACCGGTGAGTCGTCCATAATACGCCGATAAAAAATTGCTAAACTTCTTATAAGAGTTCTATAACTTTCGGGCAGCAAATCGATTAATATAATAAATTGTTAACACTCCGACAAATATCTATACATTTTCGAAAAATAATCGATCAATTTTGGATAGTAAATCCATAAGTTTTCGATAATATACTGATGCCTTATCGATAGATCGTATCTACTTTATACTTAACACGCTTATAACATACCGATAACTCGTCGATAAGAAATGGATAAAACGCTCACATCCCGTCCATAACAAACCTATAACTCATCGATAAGAAACCTTACCACCTCAAAAACAACTTTGATTACAAGCGGTATATTTTCGGTGGTGACTTGTAATCTAAACTCTCCTCTCCCTTGCTTTTTTGTGTTTCCTTTCCTTTGCTTTACTTTAGTTGTCTCTTTGCCTTGCCTTGCCTTAATTTGGTGTCTAATTTGGCTCATATGAACTCAGTCGCGTATGTACATTGTGCCCACATTACGCTAAAGTGCAGTGACTACCTTTACGCTTACATCATTTGCTCCCCCAAATAGCCTACCACTTGCAAACCCTACGATTACGCTTACACTTACCTTACGCTTCCATTCTTATTTCCCCCAAGCCGTCAATAAAAATGTTTACACACTATATGGGGATCATTTTTTTAAAAACTAAGTTAAGAAATATATAACCCTTTTACGCAGTCTTGAAAATAAATCCACGGAAAGAAAATTTGACTCTGTTTTGTTAAGTTTCTGACTAGCCTTTAGCTTTTGACGCTATAACCCTACCTAGAAAAGCATAACAAGGCCATTAACAGTGTGTTAATGCGTTTTAAGGATGGTCCCAGCTAGAGTTGTTTATATAAGTACAGTTTTGTTTTTCTTAGGCTGGGTCCGACCAAGAGTGATAAGATGAACACTTAACTTCATAAATGCTTTAGACAACCACAGAATCAAATTTCCTTAGAATTAGGCGAAACAAGTAGGTTAGGTTAGGTTATGTTAGGTGGTAGCTGCCCTGAGAAGGATAGCTCACTTGGACAACACGAAGGGCCGTTGTGATACCATATACACCAAAAATAACTGTGACTTAGATCTAGCTACTTAGAGAATCGTTGTTTAGCAACGATAAAGCTCCGAATGATATCGATCTCAACTTTGCATAAATAAAATAGTGTGAGTCGCGACCGACAAAAGCTAGTCGCCTAGTTCTGACAAAAGCTGGACAATCAAGCATAAAGCGATTTGGTGATTCCACCTCATCATCCTCCATACAGCTGCAGCAGGATGGGGTTTCCATTATGAGACGTACCGCATGGATACCCATGGGACAGTGCCCTGTCAAAACCCCAATGACCATTTATAGGTGAGCCTTAGTGATCCCAATTATTTCAGCAGACCTCCTGTCATCCACCTTCGACCAGAAAGATCTTGCTACACTGCAAGACGTGGTGTCCGCCCAACGTTTCCTGAGTTGACTCGAGAGCCAGCTATGGAGGAGCAATCCACAGGTGGCCAGCGGAATCCCGAAATCTCTACAGCCATATCTATCCGGTTCAGTTGCACCGATGCGGGCTAAGATATCCGCTTGGCGGTTACCCGGGATATCACTATGGCCCGGGACCCAGATAATCTTAATTGTAAAATAATTCGATGCAATCGCAAGCGAGGTCAAGCATTTCCAGACCACCCTCTATCGTACTGTAGTTGAGCTCAAGACCACCGGATAGCATTCCATCCACCGCATCCTTAATCGCAGCAACTTCCGCTTGGAATACACTGCAGTGATCAGCCAACCTAAACTTGCGGCTTACATTTAGTTCTTGAAAAAACGACCGCCGGCCATGCAGGCGAAGATCCCTGCGCAATTGGGACATCGGGAAAATGATTGTCCAGTAAAAGCTTTAGGGACTCCTCGCTACTCACGGACCAGTCCCCATCATCTTCTCTCAGATACCCCAGAGGAGCGGGATTCCTAGAGAGTATTTTTCTAATCTCGCGGATTCATTGCAGCCTTCTACGTTTTCGCAGAAGCTTCGCCATGAATCTCGCTTGGCTATCCTTATTTCATATTTATAAATCCCCAGACTCACCCTATAGAGCTCCCAGTCCGAGGGTAATTTACTCCTCCTGGCTCTGTTGAGGAGCCGCCGACTGGATGCTCTTAGGTCGTCAAGAGAATCGGACCGTCAGGGTGGATGCCCTTCCCTCTGTTAGTTTTCAATGGACAGGACAGTTGAAAGGCGCTTTTGCTCGCCGAGGTGAAGTTTTCCACCAGAGCGTCTATCTCAGATTCGGACAGGTCCGAGCCAACGGTAGGCGCCGCAGGCAACAACTCTCACAGCTTCCTACAATACAAGTCCCAGTTAGTACTTTTAGGCTTCCTAAAAGATATTTAACCGGGGCGTTTTCGTTCACCGAGAACTGAATATATCGGTGATCAGAGAAGGAGTGCTCGTTGAGAACCCTCCAGCTAGATATCCGACCTTCCGGTTCACTACTAACCAGGGTTATATCCAGGACCTCCTCCCTTACCGCAGGAACAAAATTCGGGTCATTCCCCCTATTACCTCATCTAAAATAAAAGTAAATGAAGACTCACCTCTAGTGTTGGTATCCGAGCTTCCCCAGATGCTATCATGGCACCGCTCCACCTTGCTTCAGCGATGTTTCGCCCAGTATCGCAGGTGGTGGTCCCGCTACGTCCCCATGGGGCGTGTACGCTGAGACCACCCACATTTCATTACTGCCTCGCTCGAGGCACACCGTGGTTTCGTCAGCATTGCTGAAATTAGAGAAAATAAAAGCTTTAATCCCTTTTTAACAAGCCCAAAGGATCTAGGCCTACCTGTCTCCCCATGCACCAAGGTGTTGCATTTTCCAGTCCTTAATCCAGAAATATTTCTGCCGACTATATCCACTCCGCCTTTTTCAAGGCAGAGCAACAAATTTGCGGAAGCCGCCTTAGAGTGCTGAAGATTGATTTGACGCATTTCCATCAAAACCGCTCTTCTTCCGCACCCCACACTTGGCGGATTCGTGTTAGTCTTGTCCATTCTAAAAAGTCTTCCCTCAAGGCCGCCATCCGGAGCCGCTTGTGTAGTCGCCCTTCAACGGTCTCGTGGTTATCTATGCTACGCACGGAGGTAATACGCTCAGAGCCAGACCGGACGCAAAGCGGTAAAATTTTCACCCGCACCTACACCACCAACTTAACGGCGACGTAACTGGAACGTACCTTAAGGCCCGCCACGATTTTAACGGGACGTGGGCAGGTGCAGCATTAGCCTACCAGCCATTTCGGTAAGGTTTATCCCCGACCTACTAAGGTGGCAGAATACCGTACCTACCAGCACAAAGTCATTAGGTCCAAAACAGAGTCAAAATAAAAATCCCTAACAATACAGTTCGTCACCGTTGTGTACTCGTTGCTACCCAACGATTCTCTAAGTAGCTAGATCTAAGTCACCGTTATTGTTGGCGTATGTGGAATCACAACGAACCTTCGTGTTGTTCAATTGAGCTATCCTTATCAGAGCAGCTATTACCTAACCTAACCTAACCTAGTACCCTAACTGAGTATACGAGCAGGTGAAGTTAAAAGACATTTTGCCGGCGTATGGCTGACAGGCTACCGTTATTTAATTGAACCTTAGAAAAGTGTTATATGCATAGATAGATATATGATTATTAATGCAGCTAAATATGTTTATATATGTGGCCGCCGTGGTATGATGGTAGCATGCTCCACCATCCACACCGAAGATCCTGGGTTCAAGCCCCTGGAAAAGCAACATCAAAATTTTAGAAACAAGTTTTTTCAATTAGAAGAAAATTTTTGTAAGCGGAGCCGCCCTTCGGCATTGTTTGGCAAGCACTCCGAGTGTATTTCTGCCATGAAAAGCTCTCAGAGAAAACTCATCTGCCTTGCAGATGCCGTTCAGAGTCGGCATAAAACAAGTAGGTCTTGTCACGCCAATTTGTAGGAAAAATTGAAAGGAGCACGACGCAAATTGAAAGAGAAGCTCGGCCTAAAATCTCTTCGGAGGTTATCGCGCCTTACATTTATTTATTTTTATTTTTAAATATGTTTGTTTGCAGGGTACACATTAAGTATACACATGCAAGTACCCCAAAGTACGGTAGTACGCAATAGCAGTAGCCAAGAATATCGTTACAGTCATATCGTCGCCACGGCTATTGATTTTGTAACTACTATGACCTTGAAAATTTATTCATTATATTTTTTGCTTTGTTAGGTTGACTTTTTGCTTTGATATTTGCACTAAGCATTATGTTTTTCTTCAATTATTCTAAGCAAATGCAACAAAAAAAAAAAAAAACTTTATACATGCAAAATGCTATTATACAAGTTGTATATTGGATATGCAGCTAATAAGAACAAGCAAAAATAGGCAATAAAATTTTAAGTAAGAAATAAAAATTGCATGTGTACATAACTTTTATGTTTTACGAATACTCAATTAAAATAATATAATTACTGCATTATATGCATAATCCCAACTTGCTTATTAAAGTTATAACTGTTTAAGTGTTAATAAAAGGTGGCGAAATAATAGGCGCATGCGATGTTGCTATTTTCATGCTAATTTGTTTCTTTTTATACCTTTCATGAACATGAAATGGTATATTAACTTTGGTACGATGTTCGTAACGTTGAGAAATATAGAAGATAGACTCGCCATTAAGTATACCGAATTGATCAGGGCGACGAACTGAGTTGATATAGCGATGCTCGTCGGTCCGTCCGTCTGTCTGTTTGAACGCAAACTAGTCCCTCAAATTTTAAGATATCTCAATGAAATTTGGCACAAGGATGTATTTTTGTATTATATTAGACATTTGTCGCATCCGGTAGGATCGGACCACTATAACATATATCTACCATACAACCGATCGTTCAGATAAGACGATTTTGGTCATTCCTGCCGCAATTTAGAAAGTATAAACGTGAAACTCAGTGATATATATTTTAATATATCATAGAAGATTTTCTGAAAAAATCACTTTGATTGGAGCTATATATAGTATATATCCCATACAACCGATCGTTCAGATAGAAATGTTTTTTCGCAATTTCTCCCTTAATTTCCAATATAAAAACGTTGAACTTGGTGATATTTATTCTAATATATCATAGAAGATTTCATGAAAAAATCATTTCGATCGGAGCTATATATAATATATATACCATACAACCGATCGTTCAGATAAGGGGGTTTGTTGCCATTTTTTTATATTTATCTTAACATCGTTTAGGTATGTACATCTGTTCACTATATATTTCTTATCTTATACAGCGCGTTATTTGAAGATTACGAATGGGATAAGATTATTGGTCAGCCTCATTCATGAAAGGTATGAAGTCTTCGGAACAGCCGAAGACAGTCCCGTCCTTACTTGTTTTGTTTGTGTTACAAGCTTTATGGTGATTACTTACTTATCTCAATTTGTATTGGTGATGCACTTCACTTTTTGTCACTTAGCATATTCTTATGAAAATGATGTTTAACGCCCCGATTCTGAGCGTTACCGGTAAAATAGTACCCAGAACATTATGTAACCGAATATCGTTACCAGTTCTTTTATCCGCGATTCTGGCCCAAGTGGTAACGCTGTCATCACCGAAAAACTCACCAGTGTCTTTGGAGAAATTTGATGGGTAGTTTTCTTCGCTTTCACGGTTGCCACTTTGGTCCATATTGCACAAAAATTCGACTCACTTTAGTTAGTCCCCATATAATTTTGAGTTTACTTCAACTCTCACCATAAAAAATTGCTCAATCAATAATATGTACCAGAAAAATAATACTTCACCTAAGATAAATTATACAACACTATGTAAAATATATGAAAATAAAAATTGCTTATCGCCTAGCATAGCTTATAGCGAGCAGTCTGCCGTGAGCCCAACACTTTCAAAACTTATACAAAGAAATTTGGCACGTTGATATTTAAATCTTTCTCACCCAGCTCAATGAGTTCAAGGAATTCCAGGACTATTGTGGTGTTAAGCCACGCAAGGTAATTGAAAACTTAGTATCTTAAAGAAGTAGCACAAGAAATATTTTAACTCGAAGACAGAAGGAAGCAAATGCTAAAGAGATTTGATTTCGGAAGAAATGTTTTGTATAAAATTATTCCCGTAGCTGCTAGAAGAACCCCTGAGGCCTGGGATAAAAACTCTCACTTATTGAATCTAGGCTGTGATATGAAGTGTAAACGTTAAGAGAAAAAGTAAGCATCTATAAAAATAGCACTAACAAAATTGCCTAGTTTCATTTCTGATTTACTGAGTTTTCCACATACATATGTAGTTCGGCAACACCAGAATGCAAATTTTGAACCGTTTCTTACTAAAACCTAACTGCACAATATATTGTATTTCATTGCAACCAACAACATAATGCTAGAACCAAGAGCTTTGTGACCAAAACTAGGTTCACAACGTTTGGTTGGTGGAAGACATATACTTATCCTATGACAAAATATAGTACAATTTTTGGTTACATGTACATATATTTGTTTGTTCAGCTTGAATTAAAGGAAAGTCTTCACCATGTTTAGTAAAATTTTATATGGAAACATCCTAAAATTTTGTATTTTATACTACTAAAATAAAAATAAAATATTTCGTCCTTTTTTCGATGAATTTTGGTCCCAAATGAAAACATGGTGTGGCAACCGTGTTCGCCTAACCGAAAATGTCTCATTGCAGATACGAGGTTAACGAATAAACGCGACGATGTGTATATGCATATTATGCATGATAAGTTTCTACAAAGGTATATTGTAATTTATTCCGTGAAAGTACATAATGTAAACAAATACATATGTATAGCAAGAGGCAACACTTTTTTCTATTATCTTTACTTATTTGAGCTTACAATTCTTTATTTTTCAGTTTTGCCTTTTTCTAAACAACATCTGTTGTGTGGTTATTTCGATGTAACCACCTACTTTTGTGGGTAAAAAATTATCTGGCTATTTTCGCGGGTAGAATATCAAAAGAGTATAAAATTTGCCGCATGATTTCGTTACCGTGGTGAAGAATGTTATTACCACACTAGAATCGGGGCGTTAGTTTCTCTTTTGTTTTAGATAACAAAACGGAATTTATAAGTTTTGTTGTTTATACTTCCTGCTGATTGTGGTTTTTAGCGCTTATTTTTTGACACCACAATCGGTAATTAAATCAATTAAGGGTTATGTAAAAGGGAATAAATGCAGGCAGAGGTCCCTCCTTTGTTAAATTTACTAATCAGCTTTTGAAGGCGATGCACTTCACTTTGCATAATTATATAGACGTGATTGTTTTATTAAAAAAAAAAAAACAAATTACACGCAAACATATCCGTACCACTTGAAAATACGGATACCGGTGCGTATACGTAACATTATTATTTTTAATATACGAGTAACCTACATATAAACATACTAGTGAAGATATTCAATGATGCTTAACTCTTTCGAACCTGTTGGTACACCGTATGTACCACTAAATGTGTATATTGGACTAAATCCTCAAAATCACACTCAAACTGGATAAAAAATGTACCAAGGCAGGCTTTTTGGTTTGTCTAAAGGTACATATAACAAGTAAGGAAGGCTAAGTTCGGGTGTAACGAACATTACATACTCAGTTGAGAGCTATGGAGACAAAATAAGGAAAATCACCATGTAGGAAAATGAACCTAGGGTAACCCTGGAATGTGGTTGTATGACATGTGTATCAAATGGAAGGTATTAAAGAGTATTTTAAGAGAGAGTAGGCCATAGTTCTATGAATGGACGCCATTTAGGGATATCGCCATAAAGGTGGACCAGGGCTGACTCTAGAATGTGTTTGTACGATATGGGTATCAAATCAAAGGTGGTAATGAGTGTTTTAAAAGGGAATGGGCTTTAGTTCTATAGGTGAACGCCTTTTCGAGAAATCGCCATAAAGGTGGACCAGTGGTGACTCTAGAATATGTTTGTACGATATGGGTATCAAATGAAAGGTGTTAATGAGTATTTTCAAAGGGAGTGATCCTTAGTTCCATAGGTGGACGCCGTTTCGAGATATCGCCATAAAGGTGGACCAGGGGTGACTCTAGAATGTGTTTGTACGATATGGGTATCAAATGAAAGGTGTTACTGAGCATTTTAAGAGGGAGTGGGCATTAGGTCTATAGGTGGACGCCTTTTCGAGATGTCGCCATTAGGGTGGGCAAGGGGTGACTCTGGAATATTTGTACGATATGGGTATCAAACGAAAGGTGTTACTGAGCATTTTAAGAGGGAGTGGGCATTAGGCCTATAGGTGGACGCCTTTTCGAGATATCGCCATTAGGGTGGGCCAGGGTGACTCTAGAATGTGTTTGTACGATATGGGTATCAAATGAAAGGTGGTAATGAGTATTTTAAAAGGGAGTAATCCTTAGTTCTATAGGTGGACGCCTTTTCGAGATATCGCCATAAAGGTGGACCAAGGGTGACTCTAGAATGTTTGTACGATATGGGTATCAAACGAAAGGTGTTACTGAGCATTTTAAGAGGGAGTGGGCATTAGGTCTATAGGTGGACACCTTTTCGAGATATCGCCATTAGGGTGGGCCAGGGGTGACTCTAGAATGTTTGTACGATATGGGTATCAAACGAAAGGTGTTACTGAGCATTTTAGGAGGGAGTGGGCATTAGGTCTATAGGTGGACGCCTTTTCGAGATATCGCCATTAGGGTGGGCCAGGGGTGACTCTAGAATGTTTGTACGATATGGGTATCAAACGAAAGGTGTTACTGAGCATTTTAAGAGGGAGTGGGCATTAGGTCCATAGGTGGACGCCTTTTTGAGATATCGCCATTAGGGTGGGCCAGGTGTGACTCTAGAATGTTTGTACGATATGGGTAAATAACGAAAGGTGTTACTGAGAATTTTAAGAGGGAGTGGGCATTAGGTCTATAGGTGGACGCCTTTTCGAGATATGGCCATTAGGGTGGCCCAGGAGTGACTCTAGAATGTGTTTGTACGATATGGATATCAAATTAAAGGCATTAATGAGGGTTTTAAAAGCGAGTGGCCCTTAGATGTATATGTGAAGGCGTTTTCGCGATATCGACCAAAATGTGGACCAGGTGATCCAGAAAATCATCTGTCGGGTACTGCTAATTTATTTATATTGCAATACCACTAACAGTATTCCCGCCAAGATTCCAAGCGCTGTTGATTTCGCCTTGTAGAACTTTTTCATTTTCTTCTACTTAATATGGTAGGTGTCAACCCATTTTACAAAGTTTTTTCCAAAGTTATATTTTGCGTCAATAAACCAATCCAATTACCATGTTTCATCCCTTTTTGCGTATTTGGTATAGAATTATGGCATTTTTTTCATTTTTCGTAATTTTCGATATCGATAAAGTGGGCGTGGTTATGGTCGGATTTCGGCCATTTTTTTACCAAGATAAAGTGAGTTCAGATAAGTACGTGGACTAAATTTAGTAAAGATATATCGGTTTTTGCTCAAGTTATTATGTTAACGGCCGAGCAGAAGGCCAGACGGTGGACTGTGTATAAAAACTGGGCGTGGCTTCCACCGATTTCGCCCATTTTCACAGAAAACAGTTACCGTCATAGAATCTATGCCCCTACCAAATTTAAGAAGGATTGGTAAATTTTTGTTCGACTTATGGCATTAAAAGTATTCTAGACAAACTAAATGAAAATGGGCGGAGCCACGCCCATTTTGAAATTTTCTTTTATTTTTGTATTTAGTTGCATCATATCATTACTGGAGTTAAATTTTGACTTAATTTACTTATATACAGTAAAGATATTAAAAATTTTGTTAAAATTTGAATGAAAAAATTTTTTTTTTAAAAAGTGGGCGTGTTCTTCATCTAATTTTGCTAATTTTTGTTTAGCACATATAGAGTAATAGTAGTAACGTTCCTGCCAAATTTCATCATGACACCTTCAACGACTGCCAAATTACAGCTTGCAAAACTTTTAAATTACCTTCTTGTAAAAGTGGGCGGTGCCACGCCCGTTGTCCAAAATCTTACTAATTTTCTATTCTGCGTCATAACGTCAATTCATCTACCAAGCTTCATCGCTTTATCCGCCTTTGGCAATGAACTATCGCATTTTTTCGGTTTTTCGAAATTTTCGATATCGAAAAAATGTGCGTGGTTATTGTCCGATATCGTTCATTTTAAATAGCGAAATGAGATGAGTGCCCAGGAATCTACGTACCAAATTTCATCAAGATACCTCAAAATTTACTCAAGTTATCGTGTTAACGGGCATACGGACGGACGGACGGACATGGCTCAATCAAATTTTTTTTCGATACTGATGATTTTGATATATTGAAGTCTATATCTATCTCGATTCCTTTATACCTGTACAACCAACCGTTATCCAATCAAAGTTAATATACTCTGTGAGCTCTGCTCAACTGAGTATAAAAACGAAATCATTTTCTCCTGTGCAGTACGCTCAGTTTTGAGTTAAATAGTGAAAGATTTGGACACGTGTTTGGTTTTTGAATAATAATCTTAAAAAAAAAGTTGTAACTGCCAAACGAATTATTTTTATGCAATATATTTATTTTATTTACAAGCTTTAGCATATTTAGTGAAACATTTATATGGATTTGCTTGAGTTTGTGGAGTTTCAGTGAGATGGTACTTATATGTACCAGTAGTATTTTATACTGGTACATATACGTACCAACAGTGCCTCTCTTCAAAAGCAAAATTACCGAGCTGCTGATTGATTAAATACTTGATTCTGATGACGATGATACAGGCACTGATTTTTTAAACGGAAATGATGATAATTATTTGCAAAAATTGGTTCGCACGGTGAAGAATCTGGTTCCCCTTCATCGTCCAATAGTGAGCTATCAGATTTTGAAAGTATTATAGCACCGTACGAATTTGTGGGATCCAATTTAGCACAAGACGATAATGAGAATTACATCTCAACAAACTTTAAGTTATGGTCTTCTCTTTGAGACATGTTATTAAATATTATAAGTGATTACCGTGGACGTAATATAAGGCCGGAAATTCCTCTCAATTCTTTGCCCTTTCAAAATTTTTCAAAAGGTGTTTCCTCTAAGCCTGTGCATGTATATCGCACAATGTACAAATGACCGCATTTCTGAGTTTCAAACTGCTAAAAAAGTTCAAATATAGTAAAGACTGATACAAATTATGCTGGGCTCTATATTTGTTACGTCTTATAACAAGCATCCCACTTTAAAACATTATTGGTCAAAACATCCTTCAATAAGTAATGCTATTATCAAGACTGCAATATCTCGTGACCGCTATACATTTTTGGCATCAAAATTATATTTTGCATTTTCTCAGAAACCAACTGATTGCAGTAAAACTTATTACATCGACGATCTTGTGGAGTATTTGAAAAGTACATTTCAAAAATACCGGCAGGATAAGGTTAGGCAGAGAAAAGATGAGTCAATGGCAAAGTTTAAACTTCCTTTAATCATCCTTAAAACAATATACGCCACTGAAATCGGTAAAACGTGGAATAAAAATGTGGCTCCGATGTAACTCTGAGACGGGATACATATATGATTTCAATATATGCAACGGAAGAGGACAAAATCAATACGATGGAACTTTAGGCGAACTTGTGGTTAAAGCTTTAGTTAGTACAACTAAAGAAAAATAGAATAAGTTTACTATCAACAAACGAAAAATGGGAAAGAAAGGAGTCCTCGTTCAGGGTCAGCACATCTGGTCATTAATATCAGGTATTAAAGGTATTAAAATTGCAGCCGTATGCGAATACCAATCACCAAGTCGTTTATCTCAACGAAAAAAGGGAGTTGGGCAACATATCCTTGCATTTACCAATTCATATTGAGACTCGAAGACGTTGCGCAAAGTGTGCGCAGGGCAAAACACAAACCAGAACAAAACAAATTTCACAGCAATGTGATATATCATTTTGCAAGATGTGCTTCGCAAAATATCATACTCAACAAGTAATGAAGGCTAAGTAACGGAAGGTACTAAAAGTATTTTAAAAGCGAGTGCGCCATAGTTCTACTGGTGGACGCAATTTCAGGATATCGCCATAAAGGTGGACCAGGGGTGACTCTAGAATGTGTGTTGTACGATATGGGTACCAAATGAAAGGTGTTAATGATTATTTAAAACGTAGTGGGCCTTAGATCTATAGGTGGACGCCTTGTCGAGATATCGCAATAAGGGTGGACCAGGGGTGAATCTAGAATGTGTTTGTACGATATGGGTATCAAATTAAAGGTATTAATGAGGGTTTTAAAGGGAGTGACCCTTAGTTGTATATGTGAAGGCCTTTTCGAGATATCGACCAAAATGTGGACCAGGGTGACCTAGAACATCATCTGTCAGGTACCGCTAATTTATTTATATATGTCATACCACGAACAGTATTCCTGCCAAGATTCCAAGAGCTTTTGATTTCGCCCTGCAGTACCTTTTCATTTTCTTCTACTTAATATGGTAGGTGTCACACCCATTTTACAAAATTATGGCATTTTTTTCATTTTTCGTAATTTTCGATATCGAAAAAGTGGGCGTGGTCATTTTTACACCAAGATAAAGTGAGTTCAGATAAGTACGTGAACTGAGTTTAGTAAAGATATATCGATTTTTGTTCAAGTTATCGTGTTAACGGCCGAGCGGAAGGACAGACGGTCGACTGTGTAAAAAAACAGGGCGTGGCTTCAACCGATTTCGCCTATTTTCACAGAAAATAGTTATCGTCATAGAATATATAAAAAAAAAAAAAAAAAAAATGTAAGGCGCGATAACCTCCGAAGAGATCTAAGGCCGAGCTTCTCTTCCAATTTGCGTCGTGCTCCTCTTGATTTTTCCCTACAAATTGGCCGGACGGGACCTACATGTTTTATGCCGACTCCGAACGGCATCTGCAAGGCAGATGAGTTTTCACTGAGAGCTTTTCATGGCAGAAATACAATCGGAGCGCTTGCCAGACACTGCCGAGGGGCGACCCCGCTTAGAAAAATTTTTCTTCTAATTGAAAAATCTTATTTCTAAAATTTTGATGTTGCTTTGCCCGGGAGTTGAACCCAGGGCATACGGCGTGATGGGCGGAGCACGCTACCATCACACCACGGTGGCCGCCAGAATAGAGTATATGCCTGTACAAAATTTCACAAGGATTGGTAAATTTTTTTTCAACTTATGGCCTTAAAAGTATTCTAGACGAATTGAATGAAAAAGCGAGGAGCCACGCCCATTTTGCAACTTTTTTTATTTTTGTATTTTGTTGCACCATATCATTACTGGAGTTGAATGCTGACATAATTTATTTATATACTCTAAAGATAATAAATTTTTTGTTAAAATTTGACTTTTACATTTTTTGTTTTAAAAGTGGGCGTGTTCTTTATCCGATTTAGCTAAGTTTTATTTAGCGCATATACAGTAATAGTAGTAACGTTCCTGGAAAATTTCATCATGATATCTTCAACGGCTGCCAAATTACAGCTTGCAAATCTTTTAAATTATCTTCTTTTAAAAGTGAGCGGTGCCACGCCCATTGTCAAAGGTTTCACTAATTTTCTATTTTGCGTCATAAGTTCAACGCACCTACCAAGTTTCATCGCTTTATCCGTCTTTGGTAATGAATTATCACACTTTTTCGGTTTTTCGAAATTTTCGATATCGAAAAAGTGGGCGTGGTTGTGGTCCGATTTCGTTCATTTTTAATAGCGATCTGAGATGAGCACCTAGGAACCCACATACCAAATTTCATAAAGATACCTCAAAATTTACTCAAGGTATCGTGTTTACGGACGGACGAACGGACGGACGGACGGACATGGCTAAATGAATTTTTTTTTCGCCCAGATCATTTTGATATATAGAAGTCTATACCTATCTCGATTTGTTTATGCCTTTACGGATTACCGTTATGCGAAAAAAGTTAATATACTCTGTGAGCTCTGCTCATCTGAGTTAAAAATAGATTGTATTCATACATAATTTTCGAAATTTAAGAATTTTTCTTGGAAGGAATATACTTTTTTGTAAAAATTTTATTTTTTCCAATAAATGATTATCCATCAATATGAAATTTTTTTTTATTATTATTGTACGTTGAGAACTGCTGGTACAAATGTTGTACCTGACCCCCCAGCGCCCCCCCCCCCCCCCCCCTTACATAAAAATTTGAAATTTTTGAATGCAAATAATCTAATTATATGTATCTTAATTACTTGACACTAATTAAATTATATTTACATACTTAACAGGCTGAATGCCGGTTCGAAAGGGTTAAACAAAGCAACATGAGCTTTATTCGCAATAAATTAAATGGGTTTAAATTTAATTCTTCTGGGTTTAGATGTTGTGTTCCTGAGTTACACCGACGTACAGTGTTTCGTGTAGAACAAGCTAGCTGGACAAAAACAAAGTTCTTATTCCAAGAAAAGTGTAATGAGAAATGAAAGAAAACAAACAAAACAATGGGACTTTTGCTTTTTTTTGATATTTTTGCTCATATATATTGAGTAGTTGAAGTAAGAAGGCAGGAGTGGCCGTAAAATGCATTGATTCATTTTCAAAATTCTTGTTGAATATTAAGATTCATATTTCTTTTAAGTGAACACTTTTACATAATTTTTTTGATGGATTCTAAGCTCGAAGGTAAGTAAAATTTTTTAGTAGTAATTCTTTCACATTAGAGTATTTTCAATATATTTAACATTCCGTTATTAAGAAGAAAAGGTATTTTTTCCCTATATTTTTAAATTTAGGGATAAAAAAGTTACATACATCCGCGGACGTCCGGGCTTAATTTTACATATGTTATAGTCGCAAGTATTCTCTATTAGTCGAAATAAAAAACCATTGCGAATTCTTTGCACATCTATTTTTAATTGTTTTTTTTTTGTAGATTTAGTTATCTCTACATATCAAATAGCATGTATGTACTACCAGCTCCGACGAGATATTTGAACCTTTAAAGCTGATCTACAAACGGCAAAGCCAATTCCCTGGTATAGGGAACAAACACGTAGCCATAAAACATACACAAATAAACGCGCAAGGTCAACAAGATCACACCAAAAGCAAAAAGGCGAATATCATTGACTTCAACCTGCCACAACCTACCGCACTAGTCACCAAGGCATAAAAACAGGTACATACAATGGATTGATGAAGATAAACTAAAACCAGGTTTCGGCAATACCAATGACGGCAACACTGCTCGTAGGTTTTTCGAAAATTCTGAGGCTAGTGCTGAAATTACGGGATTGGATGTAACGCTCATCAAAAGATTCGACACTCTCCTTGGCGCATTAGCATCTGGGTACAATATAAATATCCAAAAATTTGAAAAATTTGCGGTAGAGACTAAAAAACTATACATAGATCTCTATCCATGGTTTAATATGCCTGTTACAGTTCATAAATTCTTAGTGCATAGTAGTGATATTATAAAATCAGCAATTTTACCTATTGGTCAAATTTCCGAGGAAGCACAGGCAGCCCGTAACAAAGATTTGAGACGAGTCAGGGATGATAACACACAAAAGCAGTCGCGTGAAGCCACGAATAGAGATCTTATGAATATGTTGCTTATAACATCGGATCCTTTAGTTAACAGTTTTAGGGAGATACCTAAGAAAAAATTTAAAAGTCTGACTTCAGAAGTCTTAAATTTACAGTCCCCCGATAATGTTGAGGAGTCAATAAATACCCCAGTTGTTTCAAGCTTTCACAGTAGTGTTGCTGATGTTCATGACTATTCCACAAGTGACTCATCCAATGAAAGTGGTGATAGCGAATTATAACATAATTATAAAAGATAACCTATCCTATAACTTTTTTTTGGAGCAGGTTTTATGTAATTTAAATTTATTTTCTTTTCTACTTTGTATGATACTTTACTTTTAAGTTTTTGTAAAAAGTAATTCTCACATAATTAATTTAATTATTTACATTGTTATTATTATTATTGTAATTCACTTTTACATTCCTGACTGGTACTATAAAATAATTCTGTAAAAATTGTAGTGCCAGGATAAATACTCAAATAAATACAAAATATGTATGTACATATGTACAGTCACTCACATAAATAAGTAGACACCCCTTTTTGGATAATTCTTACAATTTTCGCTTTCACAAATTTATTTTAGCTAATTTCCCATAAGAAAATTTGTCACGATCTATAACAAAAACTAAATTATATTTAAAAAATTCGACGAATTTTCATAAAAAATTTTAATTTTTTTTTTCCGAGTTTTTAGGATTTTTTTAGAGTATTGAGATTTGTATTCCATTCAATTTAAGTACAATAAAGTAATATTCTTAAGTCCTTTAAATTTTTTTGGATCTATGTCAATTATTCACATGAGTTACTGTATATGAAATAAGCAAATGTATGCATATGAAGTAAAATTTTGGAAAAAAATAAAAAAAAAGGAACATATGGCTGAAAAAAATGACGTAGTTGTAATAAATGACTGCATATGCGTAACGAGTACTGTCCTATGGTGGGGTTTTTGATTTAATCCGTAATTTATTTGCGCGTTAATGGTCTTTAGCGCGGTGGTAGTGCTATGTAGTTTTCGAAAGTAATCATCAGCGGTCTTTTTATGTCCTTAGAACACCACCTAGACAATGAGAAGAGAGTACTCTCCATAAGAGAGAGAAATGAAATGCTGAACAAACAGTTTCTTTTCAATACCCAGAAATCTGGGCATCCCAAAAGACATGTGATTGATGAGGCTACTCCTCCTAAGCGATTCAGGTGTCATTTCCGTAAGCATTATGAGGAAATACGACACCTGAGAATACAGTCGTATGAAGCAAAATAGTACAAGCAGGCTATCACAAACAGGCGTCGGACCTCTACGTTAGGAATTGTCCAGCGAATCCAGTTCTTAAAGAAAAATACAGAATACTCAGAATACGCAGTTTCCCTAGGGAAACCCGCGTCACTCTAGCTCAACTTTGATCTGGATACTGTAATAGGTTAAACTCTTACCTATCCAGAATCAACCCCGACATACAAAATGTATGTTCTACTTGCAATGTGTCCCCACATGACACCAACCATCTCCTAAATTGTAATGTGGAACCAACGCTTCTAACATCCCTCTCACAATGGTCCATCCCTGCTGAAACTGCAAGTTTCCTTGTACTCCCGTTAGAGCGCATTGATGACAATTTGTGATCGCTCGCATCTGTTGGACGGGGCGAAGCACTACTACAACAACAACAAGAGAAGCAGCTTTATTCGTCTGCACTTGACTCTATGGCAAAATAAAGGAGCTCTCTCCTAAAATAGTTTACTGGATATTTGATACGGTTGAGAAGCTAATAGTCAATACTTTCTTAATTTGGTGGTCGAAGACCACACAAAAACTTAGACTTTACAATATTTCTGAGTTTAAGATTGGACAAAATGCATTGAAAATCCTATATTGCAACTGTGATGCAATGATCACTTTTCTCAGAATCTCACGGAACTTTGAGGTATTCATTGTTTGGCAGAGTTTTTTGGATAATTACCCTGAGCCAGAGGTCAACCTCACGGATGTATCGATATTTGATATAGGAAAAGTGGGAGCTAGTTTTTTTTTGCCCCGAACTTCAAGAAATCGATACCAGTGGAATGCTACCCCCACAATCCATACAATATAATAGATAGAGAGTGTCTGTGGAGAAGCTTAGCCTCAAGGAGTATCCTTATTATCCAGGCAGCCTAAGTGCCTTGAAATCTTGGCCAGCTACTGCTAAGCTAGTGAATAAACTTGATGGAGTCCTAAATTCCCTGGGACCCCAAAACAAGGTTTTGTTAGGTGAAGGGAACGAGAAGAGTATGAACGCTGCCGGAGGTTGAAAACGAAGCGAGACGTCTTTTCAGGAAGACAAAAAAATAGACATAAAGGCGTGAGTGCGAGGAGCTTGAGCTGCTAGCCACCAGGAATAACGCCCGAAAATTTTACCAAAAATTGCGGCGACAGACGGCAGGTTTTAAGGCCGGTGAAAATTCCTGTAAGAACGAAAACGGCGACCTTGTAAATGATGTCCAGAAAGTACTTAGATTATGGAGAGGGAACTTCTCTGCTCACCTAAATGGAAACAGCGATTTACTGCATATGGATGACGAACTCGATCCCGCAATCGATGGTGGTGGAAAAAATGTCCCCCATCCGATTATTACGAAGCCAGAATAGCAAAAACAGATCAAAAAACAACAAGGCCTAAAGCGCTGATGTATTGCCTGCGGAGCCATTCAAATACGGTGACGAGGAGTTGGTAAGGCGCATGCATCAGCTTCTTTGAAAAATATGGTTGGGCGAGTGCATGCCCGACGATTGGAATCTAAGTGTTTTTTGCCCGCCTGAAATTAATATAAATTGATGCGACTGCAGCTTAAGTACGCTTCCTCCAAAACTTCTGCTGCTCCCTCACGGCTATAGCTTCCTCCTGAAAGATGCTGCAGTAAACTGGCAGCCTGTAGGATCTAATTATTTCTGGATCGAAACAGTAAACAGTAGACCCGAACCTTTGCCTTAAGCTCTATGAAAAGTTGCTGAAAAATCGATGGCAAGAGAGCTCTATTTAGTACTGAAATTTCCGGACGAACATGAAACCGACTTAATAAAAGGGAAGTAAAAAGTAAGTGAACTATGAACAAAGGGTGAAACATGATTAATAAACCAAACAAGCTTTGCTTTTCCAAGAATGCAAAGCCTCTGTGTGTATTGGACAGATTCCAATAATTAAACGTATATATCTACATACTAAAAACTTGAATCTATGCGCACTAATTGCCAATTTACAACATGATATCTATTTTTCATAGAGGTAATAAGCTTTTATAAAAAATTTGGATTCCACCAATTAAACACCAAATATTTACAATCACTTACACTTGACTTTGCATTGACTTTAAAAGGTTACTAAATAATTCTAAGTTAATTATAACGACTGATTGACATAATGGTAACTACACTTGTTGTATGTTTTCTAAAAAAAAAAGTGTCCCTGGCAGTGTAATTATAATGCAGTCTTTTTTATACCCAGCTGTACTTGTACACCTGTCCGTTAACACGATAACTTGAGTAAATATTGAGATATCTGCACTAAATTTGGCACGCGAGCTTATGTGGACCCAGAATAGATTGGTATTGTAAATGAGCGAAATCGAATGATAACCACGCCCACTTTTTATACATATAACATTTTGGAAAACACAAAAAACCTGATTATTTAGCAAATAACACACCTAGAATATTGAAAATTGACGTGTGGACTCATATTGAGACTCTTGATAAAAATTAAAAAATTTTTTTTTAAATGGGCGTGGCACTGCCCCTTGTGATAAAATCAATTTTACAAATATTACTAATCAAAAATCGTTAAGATTATCGTAACAAAATTGAGCAGAGAGGATGCCTTTACTGTAAGGAATTATTTGAAGAAAAATAAACAAAATCGGTTAAGGACCACGCCCACTTTTATATAAAAGATTTTTAAAAGGGTATTGGGCGAATAAAATCAGCTATATCTTTGCAAAAAGAGCTTTATATCAATGGCATTTCATTTCCGAAGTGGATTTATAACAATAAATCGGAAAAACTTCAAATTTTAAAAAATGGGCGTGGCACCGCCACAACTCGAAGAAAAATTTGTTCAGAATAGAACCGTATGTATATGTGTTATTGCGCAGCCTTGTAACACTACTAAGCGCACAAAATGAACAAGTAAGGAAGGCTAAGTTCGGGTGTAACCGATCATTACATACTCAGCTGAGAGCTACGGAGACAAAATAAGGGAAAATCACGATGTAGGAAAATGAACCTAGGGTAACCCTGGAATGTGTTTGTATGACATGTGTATCAAATGGAAGGTATTAAAGAGTATTTTAAGAGGGATTAGGCCATAGTTCTATAGGTGGACGCCATTTATGGATATCGCCATAAAGGTGACCCAGGGGTGACTCTAGAATTTGTTTGTACGATATGGGTATCAAATTAAAGGTATTAATGAGGGTCTTAAAAGGGAGTGGTGGTAGTTGTATATGTGAAGGCGTTTACGAGATATCGACCAAAATGTGGACCAGGGTGTCCCAGAACGTCATCTGTCGGGTACCGCTAATTTATTTATATATGTAATGCCACGAGAAGTATTCCTGCGAAGATTCCAAAGGCTTTTGATTTCGCCCTGCAGAACTTTTTCATTTTCTTCTACTTAATATGGTAGGTGTCACACCCATTTTACAAAGTTTTTTTCTAAAGTTATATTTTGCGTCGATTACCAATCCAATTACCATGATTCATCCCTTTTTTCGTATTTGGTAGAGAATTATAGCATTTTTTTAATTTTTCGTAATTTTCGAAATCGAAAAAGTGGGCGTGGTCATTTTTACACCAAGATAAAGTGAGTTCAGATAAGTACGTGAACTGATTTTAGTAAAGATATATCGATTTTTGCTCAAGTTATCGTGTTAACGGCCGAGCAGAAGGCCAGACGGTGGACTGTGTATAAAAACTGGGCGTGGCTTCAACCGATTCCTCCCTTTTTCACAGAAAACAGTTATCGTCCTAGAATCTAAGCCCCTACCAAATTTCACAAGGATTGGTAAATTTTTGTTCGACTTGTGTCATTAAAAGTATCCTAGACAAATTAAATGAAAAAGGGCGGAGCCACGCCCATTTTGAAATTTTCTTTTATTTTTGTATTTTGTTGCACCATATCATAACTGGAGTTGAATGTCGACATAATTTACTTATATACTGTAAAGATATTACATTTTTTGTTAAAATTTGACTTAAAAAATTTTTTTTTTTAAAGTGGGAGTCGTCGTTCTCGGATTTTACTAATTTTTATTAGGCATACATATAGTAACAGGATTAACGTTGCTGCCAAATTTCATCATCATATCTTTAACGACTGCCAAATTACAGCTTGCAAAACTTTTAAATTACCTTCTTTTAAAAGTGGGCGGTGCCACGCCCATTGTCCAAAATTTTACAAATTTTCTATTCTGCGTCATAAGTTCAACTCCCCTACCAAGTTTCATCGTTTTTTCCGTCTTTGGTAATGAATTATTACACTTTTTCGGTTTTTCGAAATTTTCGATATCGAGAAAGTAGGCGTGGTTCTAGTCCGATATCGTTCATTTTAAATAGCAATCTGAGATGAGTGTTCAAGAACCTACATTCCAAATTTCATCAAGATACCTCAAAATTTACTCAAGTTATCTTGTTAACGGACGGACGGACGGACATGGCTCAATCAAATTTTTTTCGAACCTGATGATTTTGATATATGGAAGTCTACATCTATCTCGATTCCTTTATACCTGTACAACCAACCGTTATCCAATCAAAGTTATTATACTCTGTGGGCTCTGCTCAACTGAGTATAAAAACAACAGCATTTCAAGTGTAGAGCTGGGTATGTAATGTTCGATTTTACCCGAACTTAGGCTTCCTTACTTGTTGTTTATACGAATACCCCCATCGGCAAATTTATGCGCTGCAAGTAAAGTAATTATAATTGTCATTAGGGTATCTCATTAAACAAAACTACAATTTACGTATTCTGGATCACGGTAGCTTTGCTGTGTAACATCTTTGCTTACGGTATGGGGTAATATAGAATGAAAGTGTAGGGCAAGCGTAAGCGTAATTCGTGGGAGTGCTGTGAGCAAAGATAAGGAAAGGAAAGCCGGAGAGGAAAGATGAAAATTTAAAACTGAAGCCGGATAACGCGTTCTCGATTAAAGGTGTTTTATCGATAACAGCTGTTATCGGATCATTATCGACGGGTTACTGGCGTCTTATTAATTTTTTTTGACGAGCTATTGGTTTGTTATCAATATTTTATCGGTTCGTTATCAACGAGGCTTAGACGGGTTACTGACTTTATATGAAATTATTATACTTTGTTTTTTATTATACTTTGTTAACGATAACAAAAAGAAAATAACTAAATAAAATTAAAACAACGAAACTAAATAACATACAATGAAATAAAAGAAAATCAATATAAATTAATAAAACAATAAAACAAAATGAAAAAAAAAATATATATATTAACAAAAGTTATCGATGTGCTACTAAAATGTTATCGTTTTCTTATTGCACTCTTACCAATTTCTTATGGGAATATTATCGCAAAGTTCCCGATTTAATTTCAAAAGGTCATAGCTTATTACGAAAAAGCTATCCTAATGTTATCAAAATGATATTACTTTGTTTTCGGAAACTTATAGATTTGTTATCGGCAAGTTAAAAACTTATTATCGGCACGCTATCGATATGTTATCGAAGTGTTATCGATTTTGTTATCAAAAATTTATCGATTTTCTATCCGAAAGTTGTCAATTTTTCATCGGGGTGCTATCACGAAGCCCTTCTGAAAAATATCAAAGCTATTCGTTTTTACTAAAGTTACCTTTGTTGTGGTTTACATTCAATCCTCGGTCGAGCTCTTAAACGTCTATACATTTACGTCTCTATATTTACGCATAGAACTTTATCAGTACTTGGTAATAACGTCTTTTTTAACGTGTTAATGATATTTTGAATGTAATGGTATGTGGTTATAGCGATTGAGCAGTACAGCGCGGCCATGCTCCATCCTAACTCCAACATCCCCGGTGTGCATCCTGGATAACGAAACAAACCTTGGTGCAAGATGCGCGAGACTTTTTGGGATATACTGACATACTCGGCTTAAGGGTTCAACGAGGTTTGTTGTATCAGTTTATTAAGTTGTGCGGATTAAAGCAGGAGTTTATCTGGTATCAATAACTTACAATACTTTAGTAGCCATTTCCAATGAAATCGTACTGTGGTAAACATAGTAATAGAGCCCTTTTTAAATGGACTATCTAATACGTGAATTCTATGCTCAAACATTCTCTTTGTATACATATACTACTACAACAAAAGTTGCATTGGTGTTAGTAGCTCTGCTGGTGACTGAACTACGAAACAATTTTCAAAGGGCAGGTGAAGGCAGATAAAGGAAACAACTAAGCAACTAAGCCTAGCCGTGGCCATATTGTGGCGAATTTTGGGGAGTCTCTTACTATTTTGCAGCTTCTGTTAACGTTCGAATCTCTGAACTGTCGAATAAATAACTCAAATATTTAGTATAGCAAAACATTCTTTATTTAGACTACTTTGGTAGTAGTACTTCACAATTACAATTATCGTGTACCTCACTAATAGCGTGGTTAAATCAAACTGATTCAATATCGCTACGGCCATAACCGTTTAGACGGTTAAGCGCCAATTAAGTAAGTAAGTAAGATACATTATCGCTAACACCAAGCTGCTTTTATACTACCAGTGAGCCTCGTTTTCCTAATTATCATAAGGTCTAGCCTTCTCACGAACATGCCTTCTGGATCAGTTGTATCTCATAATTGGTTATTTAGCTATATACATGTTTATCTGTACTTTATTTTTTACTTCTAGCTATATGCGTGTGTATGTGCCAAAACAGCTTTTGCCTACATGTATGTATGGGAAATATTCCCTTTGCTGTTACCCTGCAAAAATCGCAAGTACTCCATGCATGCATGTATGGAGTACTCGCTATGGACCAAGCGAGTGCTCCAAAATTAACCACAATTCATACAAAACATATGGTCCAATTAACATTGCGATGTCCTAGGACCGGACCATATACTCCAGCTCCGCATTACATCAGAGTAATCCATGGAGTACCCACAGTCCAATAAACATCGTGTAGTGATTACAATCGTTAGAAACGTGCAATAATCGGCTTACAACATGTTGGTGTAGAAACATGAGTTGGTCCATCGCTGCATTACAGTGGAGTAGAATGGTAGGTACTCCAGTGGACCACATGGTCCAACGATTTTTGCAGGGATGTTCGTGTAGAAACATGAGTTGGTCCATTGCTGCATTACGGTGGAGTATAATGGTAACTACTCCAGTGGACCACATGATCCAAGGATTTTTGCAGGGTAGCTTCGCTGTTTACATGTACATATGTGTGGCTGCTTGATTTGATGTTTACATGTACATAAGTTTGGCTGCCTGCTTTATTGCTGTCGTGCATTTATTTACCCTGCAAAAATCGCGAGTACTCCATGCATGCATGTATGGAGTACTCGCTATGGACCAACGGAGTGCTCCAAAATTAACCACAATTTATACAACAAAATATGGTCCAATTAACATTGCGATGTCCTAGGACGGGACCATATACTCCAGCTCCGCATTACATCAGAGTAATCCATGGAGTACCCACAGTTCAATAAACATCGTGTAGTGATTACAATCGTTAAAAACGAGCAATGATCGGCTTACAATATGTTCGTGTAGAAACATGAGTTGGACCATTGCTGCATTACAGTGGAGTATAATGGTAAGTACTCCAGTGGACCACATGGTCCAACGATTTTTGCAGGGTAGTAGCAGCATAGTGACGAGCCGAAAAGCTAATATTCGCCAAAATAACAATGTTGTTTGTTACCGGAACGTACCGGATTTATAATCGGCAAAGGACCATCAACACTAATCAAAATCTATATTTGCAAAATTCTTCAAACTTTAACAAACATACATATTTCAGTCTGATTTCGAATAAAAGAATTGTTTTTAACTACCCTTATATATATACATCTCTGGGGTTTCGTAAATTTACTTTGACTTTGTGTCATACCCCTAACAATAACATTGAGCATCTGTTTTTGTTTAACGCAAGACATAGAAATTAAATATGCTTTGACACTTATAATTAATTTAATATTGTTATAAATTATATAAAATGACAAACAATTAAACAATCACAAATCAATACCATAAATATTTGTTAAGAATAGCGCAAATTTTTTGTTAGTAATCAAATTGAAAAAGAAAACAATTTAATCAATAATACTATTTAATTTATGTGCTAAACTAAAATACAAAAACACAAATATGATATAATTATTACAATTGAACTGGTTTCCATATACATACATACATATATACAGGAACAGTAAATAAAATCCAACAATAGGGAAATACCGGAGCGAGGATCTGCCGATCCAGTTGCACATCTCAATGTTTGTGGAGAGTGCTTTGGAGCCTAACCCCAATAACAAAAAAGGTTTTACTGGCTACAATAGAGAGCTTCCCTCTAGCTTAATCTCAAAGACCTATCGCACATGCACGGATGAAAAACTGTTCTCGGCTTTTCATAGGGTGGTTATAAACATAGAAAATCATCCTTCATCATCATTAATAGGAGCTTAACCGCCTCAACGATTTGGCCGTTTCGTAACAAGTCTCGTTATCGGATATCACTGTTTCGCGATAACGGACACCAAATCGGAACACCAAGGGAATCAAGTTTTTCTCCACCTACCTCTCCCAACACAGCGGAGGTCTCACTCCTCTTCCTCTGCTTCCAAATGCCGGTGTCGACATACTTTCTTGGTGGAAGCGTCTTCGTCCATTCTTAGACGATCTGGTCGATAGTACATTTACAGGTACGAAGCCGCACTGATAACAATCAACTTATTGACTATGGCCTTCAGTCTTTCGCACAGTACGCTAGATAGAACCTTATATGTGATATTAAGCAGTAATTCCGCGGTAATTTGCACGGTTTTTCTAATCGCCTATTTTGTGAGTTGGGCAAACCTTCCAATCTGGAGGCATGCATAGGGAATGTCCTGGAATATAAGAAGTGTGCCTTAGGAGTCTTTGTAAGACATTGGCGGGGCTTTCAACGATGTCTCTAAACGGACCATCATGGATGGTCTTAATTACTTTGAAGTACATGTAGCTATTACGAGATGTATCGGGTGCATGTTTAATTGCAGGAAAATTACTTCGCAATCAGGAGGGGGGATGAAGCCACGAAACCAGCGAACAGGAGCCCACAGCAAGGCGAGGTATTATCACATCTGCTGAGGCCGTTGTTTATCAGCCAATTGCTTCAGGCGGTGCGACGAGGGATCTGTCAAGCTTACAACGTACGCAAATGACGTTGAAGTTGTCAGATGTGTAAACTGACTTCCAACTATTTGCTCTTTGATGAATCAGGCGCTTCGTTTTATATATACCTGGGCACCTAATGTCGGGTTGACCACCAACACGGAGAAAACGGATATGGTCTTGTTTACTAGCAGGTATAAGGACTCGAATCTGTCTCGGCCTTAGCTAGGAGGTGTAACCCTATTGGATAAACCTAGTACCAAATATCTTGGAATCAATCTAGACAGTAAGTTGTTGTGGAAGCCCAACGTGGAGGAGGGATTGAAGAAGGCCTCGACGGCACTTTATGCATCAATAATAATGCTGGGGTTTACGTAGGGTCTATAGACTTCTATCCCTAATTGGATATTTACAGCGATTGTAAGGCTCATCCTAAACTATAGAGTTCTAGTTTGGTAGATGGCTACTTAAAAAAGAACATACCTGACAAATTTAGAAGAGATATGCACGCTATCAATGCTTAGCATTACAGGAGCCTTCACATTCCCCTGTAGACTTGGTGGCGAACAACATACCGTTAGCAACTGCTACTTGTGCTTACCAACCTAAGACTCCAGCTGTTATGAGTCATACTGTCAGATATGGAAGCAGCAATTAGCCTATGTCTCTTAGAAAGTGTCTAGTATTTGCAAAAATGATTTGGCTCCTATTTTTATATCCTGGAAAACATGGGAGAGGGGCTTTGAAATTTTATAACAAAGGTTAGGGGTTTTCAGTTTTGTCATTAAACAAACTTATGGTAACACTATGTAATCATTCAGTCTATGTGGGGTCCTCGCCGACCGCGCAAAGCAACCTAGCCTAGTCTACGCCCATGCATTTTAGTAGTAGCGCTTAAGTAGGCGTGATATCGATTACTAAAACAGCAATTATTTACCTAAGTACATACATACATGTATCTAACAACGGTTATCATTGCCAACAATTAAAATTCTCATTGTTACGCTGACGCTCATTACTGTCAATCTTTACGCGAATTGCACTAATTATTTTGTAGAAGTTAAAAAGTGTATAGCATATGACTAAATATAGATTTGAAATTAAAAAGTTGTTAATTGCAATATTTGCTATGCTTGCTTCATCGAACTAGTATTAGCCGATATAAAGTTAAGTGAATGCGCATGCGCGACGCACCAACAAATGACGAAACATAAAAATGCGTGAGTTGTCCGTTAATGGTTTGCCATTGATCTAAATACAAATATTCTTACGCATATACACTATATACGCATATATACATATGTATGCATCTGCGTATATGCGACTTAAATGTAAATAACAAACGAAGTTCATTCAAAAAAAAAAAAAAACAAGTAAGGAAGGCTAATTTCGGGTGTAACCTAACATTATATATTCAGCTGAGAGCTTTGGAGACAAAATAAGGTAAAATCACCATGTAGGAAAATGAACATATGGTAACCCTGAAATGTGTTTGTATGACATGGGTATCAAATGAAAGGTGGTAATGAGTATGTTAAAAGGAAGTGGGCCTTAGTTCTATAGGTGGACGTCTTTTAGAGATATCGCCATAAAGGTGGACCAGGGGTGACTCTAGAATTTGTTTGTACGATATGGGTATCAAATTAAAGGTACTAATGAGGGTTTTAAAAGGGAGTGGCCTTTAGATGTATATGTGACCGCGTTTTCGAGATATCGACCAAATGTGGACCAGGGTGACCCAGAACATCATCTGCCGGGTACCGCTAATATATTTATATATGTAGTACCACGATTCTGTTCCTGCCAAGATTCCAAGGGCTTTTGATTTCGCCCTGCAGACCTTTTAACAATTACCATATTTCATCCCTTTTTTCATATTTGGTATAGAATTATGGGCGTGGTCATAGTCGGATTTCAACCATTTTTATACCAATACAAAGTGAGTTCAGATAAGTACGTGAACTGAGTTTAGTAAAGATATATCGATTTTTGCTCAAGTTATCGTCTTAACGGCCGAGCGGAAGGACAGACGGTCTACTGTGTATACAAACTGGGCGTAGCTTCACCGATTTCGCCTATTTTCACAGAAAACAGTTACCGTCATAGAATCTACGCGCCTACCAACTTTCACACGGATTGGTAAATTTTTGTTCGACTTATGGCATTAAAACTATTCTAGACAAATTAAATGAAAAAGGGCGGAGCCACACCCATTTTGAAATTTTCTTTTATTTTTGTATTTTGTTGCACCATATCATTACCGGACTTGAATGTTGACATAATTTACTTATATATTGTAAAGATATTAAATTTTTTGTTAAAATTTGACTTTAAAAAATTTTTTTTTTTAAAGTGGGCGTGTTCGTAATCCGATTTTGCTAATTTTTATTCAGCGCACATATAATAGTAGGAGTAACGTTCCTGCCAAATTCCATCATGATATCTTCAACGGCTGCCAAACTACAGCTTTCAAAACATTGAAATTACCTTCTTTTAAAAGTGGGCGGTGCCACGCCCATTGTCCAAAATTTTACTAATTTTCGATTCTGCGTCATAAGTTCAACCCAGCTACCAAGTTTTATCGCTTTACCTGTCTTTGGTAATGAATTATCGCACTTTTTCGGTTTTTCGAAATTTTCGATATAGAAAAAGTGGGCGTGGTTATAGTCCGATTTCCTTCATTTTAAATAGGGGTCTGAGATGAGCGCCCAGGAACCTACCCACCGAATTTCGTCAAGATACCTCAAAATTTACTAAAGTTATCGTGTTTACAGGCGAACGGACGGACGGACATGGCTAAATGTATTTCTTTTTTCGCCCAGATAATTTTTATATATAGAAGTCTACATCTATCTCGATTTCGGATTACCGTTATGCGAACAAAATTAATATGTATATTCTGTGAGCTCTGCTCAGCTGAGTATAAAAATATATTTAAAATTTAGTGTGGAAAACAAATATGAAGTTATCCTTGTATAAAAAAAGTAAAATGGGATATTTCGTTCATGTTGGCATTTATATGATATTTGTTATGGTAATATATGTATGTATGTATAGACACATACCCACATGCATACATAATAGGGCGGTTCGATTTAAAAATTGCTCAATGCTCTGTGAAAATCGTATTCTAGGGATCAAAATAAGAAACTTTGCCGAAGGAACCATACCTCTAAAACGAATTCTGATGTCCCCCCTTTGGGTCGAACTTTTGGGTAGGGGCAATTTCAATTCTACCTGCTGTGTCTTGTGGTGGCTTAAAAAAACAACACAAGCAATTTTACGATCTGCAATTGTGTCACAGTGATACCTTCATTTTTTAAAACGGTTGAATAAAAAACCCACACAACTATGTTTACGACATGCAAATGCATCACAGTGATGCCTTGGTTTTAAAAGTGGGTTGTAAAAACGCTAATTTCTAATAATTTTTTTTAATTTCTTTTCTATTACTAAGTTAAATTCATTTTTTCATTTACATATGTTCTGACTAAATAAATTTCTAAAGAGAAAAATAAACTCCAAAAAGAAAAAACATAGGCATTTCAAAGTGGGATTTTTCAAAATTTGCCCCTACGACCCAAAGGGGGTACATCAGAATTCGTTTTAGAGGTATGGTTTCTTGGGCAATGTTCCTTATTTTGATCCCTAGAATATGATTTTCACAGAGCAATGGGCGATATTTTTGCCTCCCCACAAATCGACCCGGCCTAATACATACATATGTTGCAACAAAATATGCAACAAAAATTCACTTACACGATCATACGCAATTCGAAAAATGTTGCGGTATTGAAATTTAATAAAATAAATCATGTGACAATAAATTAAATGGTTTGAAAATATTTTTGTGATATTTTTTAATAGAATTTTCAAAATTCTTTAACTCTCGCATTAAGAAGCATGACTATTTTCACTAAGCAAACAAATATTTATAACATTGGGATTTTTGATCCATATGGCAAATTGTCGCCAAGTTTGTTGTTCGAAATTTGTTTACTTTTTTTCACTCGAATAGGAAAAGTGTATTTTGGAAAAACCAGCAGTAAAATGAATTCATCAGAAAACTGTGCTACGCATTGAAGCTAGCTCAATAAATTTGCCTGGGAAGTACCCATATTAAGAGTAAAACAGATTACATACAAATCGTCATCGGTGGCTGTTGGTTTCTGTTTGTTCATATTTACATTCATACATTTTCATAAGTAGATGGTGACTCAGCAAATACGTAGCTATAAGTAGATAGATAAAATGACTGCAAGCCAGGTTGCCCAAGTGGCTAATAAGACACCGTATTGATGCCATTAACTTGTCTAAACTTAGTGAAGGTGAAACGGATGTTTGCTGCAACCAGGCACAGTTGTTGCTTAAGTTGGGAAATTTTGGAACCTCTGTTTCAGATAACTGTCCAAGAATATAGTCTCAAAGGGGTTTTGGTGTATAATTATTTTGGAAAGATTTGCAGTCATCCCTTTTCATTATTGGTTTGAAGGCAAACTTGTATCGGCGTTTGCCATTTGTTGGCCATGTTGTTTTGCCCTACCCTGTCAAAAAAATAGACAAAAAGGGGTTTTGATATGTTCTAACTAGAGCTGTTCACTAACACAGAAAAACTCAAAACTCTTTTAGGCAATACAGTGGTTACCATGCGGACCCTGTTATATGATTATGTCGTCTCTGGACCTGTTTATATCACTATTTTCTTCTCATGTCATTGTAGTCTGGTTGATGAGATACACGGAAGATTGACATAAGGTCAACAACCATAACGTATGCATTAAGCGGGGGTTCCCTTATTGCTTTTAAATGTTTGGAAACATTTATTTGAAGCAATTTTTAATTTATAATTTATTTAATAATTTTGGAAAAATTTAATCAACGTGACATCAGGACGGACAAGGCGCCAGCGATTTACAAGGTATAATCGAAACAGTTGTCGCCTTGTCCGTCCTGATGTCACGTTGTTTAAATTTTTTCATAACGTCAATTGACATTTGACCATTTTATACGGATATAAGGTCTAATGTAGCTATGACCATACGAAATGGTCCCAACGCCAACTGTGAAATGGTTACAATGCCAAAGAAATTGACTTTGCTTTTCGGAAATTGCCGAATCGTCAATTTATATTGTCTCAATTGGATTTTAGGTTAACTTTTTCGTTTTCTGCGATTTTTTATTCCAAGTTTTCCCAGGGGGCTTCTTTTTCTCTATTCTCGGACCATTCAGATTAAAAACGGATTAAAACCAGATTCTTTAAAAAAAGACGAACTTTTTCCACTAAGAGCCCAATAAAAGTTCTCAATGAATCCACATCTTTTGTTTCAAATTGCGGCGCTTCTCCAGTCCAGTGAAGATATCTTCAAAATAAAAAGAGCTATTTTAACTGAACGTCTAATTCATTCAATTAATACACATATGGTAATGGTCTTCTTCATAAAGTCAAAAGATCAAACGAAAATGTTTTAAACTGCCATTAGTTTGAAAAATTCATTAGGCCAATTGATCTTATGGCCATTTGAGGTAGTAATAACGTCCCCCCTATGGGAAATACTTAATATTTCTAGGTGATGGAATAAAATTCTTTTGAAATATTTAAATTACCGAATCATTGCTACACACTTAGAAAAAAAGCCTTTCACCAAATGTTGGCACTGGGCTAATGAATTACTTTGAGTTTAAAGATAGATAAACGGGAGCTTTTATAGAAAAAAATCACGGGCGATTGAACGCTAGGCCCACACTGTATTGGAAAAATAAATATTTGACGTCACTTAGGCCGATTTTAGAGGTTCAGGCCGAGCTCTCTGCCAATCGTCTGGACGGGACTTACATATTTAATGCCGGCACTGAACGGCAGCTGCAAGCCAGATGAATTTTCACTCAAAAGCTTTTCATGGCAGAAGTACACTCGAAGTGTTGACCAAACCGCTGCCGAGGGGTGGCCGCTAAAAAAAATCCATTCTTATTGAAAAAGTTTACCAATTCTTGTGTACACTTTAAAACTCAGAGTTAGCGAATAGAGCCCCAGGTCAAGGCACCAGCTATTAGGTGCGGAAGAGTTGCCAGATCTCGAGGCAGCAATTAAGCCAGGTCCTAGAAAACTTGAAGTGGTAATTTTATACGATAGCACGACACTGCTAATACGCGTCCAAAAATATAGGGAGAGGTATCAAAAGACGCGTATTCACCTCGACAATAATAATCCGAAGGCGGAAAATAAAAATGACCCGGAGTGCTCCGAAACCGGGGGTGGAATCAATAATACTTTGCGCAGAACACCTTTCTGCATTGGCGGCCCTCGGTCGAGCTTATAAGAAATTACCCTGGGTAGGCCAACACCGGTTTGGGGACCAAAACTATATCCGCGCAAAACTCTTATGTTCACAATTTTTTTGTGGGCCCACCAAAATCATCAAAATTACAACAACCACATTAACATTTTTAAATTCTTTTGCAAATATCCCTTGACAGAGCCAAAATGTTTGACCTCCGCTTTCAGATTCGCGATCCTGTATCCAAAATACGTATTTTGATACCCACCTTGATGTTTTAAATTTTCCATGTTGCTTTGCCCGGTCCATGTTGCTTTGCCCGGGACTTGAACGCAGAACCTGCGACAGGCGGATCACTCTACCAACACACCACGGCAGCCGCCTGAACAACGTCATAGTATTGGAAATTCAAGTGACTGGTGACGTTTAGGAAACTCGTTTAAGAATATTCGCTGTGATGGAGGTAATAACCTCTGAGCCTGTGAGACCTATTTGCGCTTTAAAGATATTCTTTTATTGATACTAGAGACACATTTTTTTCTCGTATTGAGAACGATTTTGCGATTGCTTTGCATATTTTAGGGCACACAATTTATTTTCATAAACTATAGAAAATAAAAATTATAGGACTTTAACTGAAGAAATTTGATAGTTAGAAATTGCCTAACTCTTCTGTCGAAGTAAAGGCTGGAATATAAAGTTCTAAAACAATAAGCCATTTTCTTTTATTTTTTTTTGTCAGTTCATTGCGGCTGCTGAATAGAGTATCGCCGCATATCGGCTGCCAGTTTGATATCGTTCTATCTCAAAATATTTTTCAAATATTTCCTATTTCAGAATTAGGTTGGAAAATTTCTTATCTCAGAATGCTTTTCATTAACTTCCTCTTATGTCCAAATGCATTGAACTTATGCTCAGATAGGGAATTTTTGAAACAAATTTCGAGATAGTGTATTATTGAATAAAATTCTGACGTACGACATTCTTCAAACAAATTGCGAAATAATGAGCAAACTAATATAACTCTTTATCAATTCGCGAAATATTTTGTAGAAAATTAATTATTTCCCCCAAATTCTGTTGTCACTTACAAATTTACTATCACTACTAATATACTACCAAAGATACTTTTCTACTACAATTTTCGCTGAAGGGGATTGAATTATTCCCCGTTTTGTTTACTTCGTAAAAGCAACCCGTCCAGGTTTTCCAATTTGGGAGTGCCAAAGCTCTGTCATCATTGGAGAACAAACCTCTGTGCAAGTGCTTTTCCTTTGCACTTACATATGTACATATGAAAATCGTAAACTTTCATATAAATTGAGGGAATATGGGAGTGCTTTGAATTTTTTTTATATTTGAAGGGTAAATTTCTATCTATGCCTATGATCCAGGGCAATATAAAAACGAAAATAAAACAAGTAGGGAAGGTTAAGTTCGGGTGTAACTGAACATTACATACTCAGTTGAGAGCTATGGTGACAACATAAGGGAAAATAACCATGTAGGAAAATGAACCGAGGGAAACCCTGGAATGTGTTTGTATGACATGTGTATCAAATGAAAGGCATTAAAGAGTATTTTATGAGGGAGTGGGCCATAGCTCTATAGGTGGACGCCATTTAGGGATATAGCCATAAAGGTGGATCAGGGTTGACTCTAGAATGCGTTTGTACGATATGGGTATCAAATGAAAGGTGTTAATGAGTATTTTAAGAGGGAGTGGGCCTTAGTTCTATAGGTGGACGCATTTTCGAGGTATCGCAATAAAGGTGGACCAGGGGTGACTCTAGACTTTGTTTGTACGATATGGGTATCAAATGAAAGGTGTTAATGAGTATTTTTAAAAGGGAGTGGGCCTTCGTTTTATAGGTGTTCGCCTTTTCGAGATATCGCCATAAAGGTGGGCCAGGGGTGACTTTAGAATTTGATTGTATGATATGGGTATCAAATGAAAGGTGTTAATGATTATTTTAAAAGGGCGTGGGGCTTAGTTCTATAGGTGGACCCCTTTTCGAAATATCGCCATAAAGGTGGACCAGGGGTGACTCTAGAATGAGTTTGTACGATATGGGTATCAAATTAAAGGTATTAATGAGAGTTTTAAAAGGGAGTGGTGGTAGTTGTATATGTGAAGGCGTTTTCCAGATATCGACCAAAATGTGGACCAGGGTGACCCAGAACATCATCTGTTGGATACCGCTAATTTATTTATATATGTAATACCTGCCAAGATTTTAAGGGTTTTTTATTTCGCCCTGCAGAACTTTTTCATTTTCTTCTACTTAATATGGTAGGTGTCAAAACCATTTTATAAAGTTTTTTCTAAAGTTATATTTCGCGTCAATAAAGCAATCCAATTACCTTACCATATTTCATCCCTTTTTTCGTATTTGGTATAGAATTATGGCATTTTTTTCATTTTTCGTAATTTTCGATATCGAAAAAGTGGGCGTGGTCATAGTCGGATTTCGGCCATTTTTACACCAAGATTAAGTGAGTACAGATAAGTACGTGGGCTAAGTTTAGTAAAGATATATCGGTTTTTGCTCAAGTTATTGTGTTAACGGCCGAGCGGAAGGACAGACGGTGGACTGTGTATAAAAACTGGGCGTGACATCAACCGATTTCACCCATTTTCACAGAAAACAGTTAACGCCATAAAATCTATGCCCCTACCAAATTTCAAAAGGATTGGTTAATTTTTGTTCGACTTATGGCGTTAAAAGTATCCTAGAAAAATTAAATGAAAAAGGGCGGAGCCACGCCCATTTTTAAATTTTCTTTTATTTTTGTATTTTGTTGCACCATATCAATACTGGAGTTGAATCTTGACATAATTTACTTATATACTGTAAAGATATTAAATTTTTTGTTAAAATTTTACTTTAAAAAAAAATTTTTTTTAAAAGTGGGCGTGGTCCTTCTCCGATTTTGCTAATTTTTTTTAAGCGTACACATAGTAATAAGAGTAACGTTTCTGCCAAATTTCATCATGATATCTTCAACGACTGCCAAATTACAGCTTGCAAAAGTTTTAAATTACCTTCTTTTAAAAGTGGGCGGTGCCACGCCCATTGTCCAAGATTTTACTAATTTTCTATTTTGCGTCATAAGTTCAACTCATCTACCAAGTTTCGTCGCTTTATCTGTCTTTTGTAATGAATTGTCGCACTTTTTCGGTTTTTCGAAATTTTCGATATCGAAAAAGTGGGCGTGGTTATAGTCCGATATCGTTCATTTTAAATAGCGATCTGAGATGAGTGCTCAGGAACCTACATACCAAATTTCATCAAGATACCTCAAAATTTACTCAAGTTATCGTGTTAACGGACGGACGGACGGACGGACATGGCTCAATCAAATTTTTTTTCGATCCTGATTATTTTGATATATGGAAGTCTATATCTATCTCGATTCCTTTATGTATGTACAACCAACCGTTATCCAATCAAACTTAATATACTCTGTGAGCTCTGCTCAACTGAGTATAAAAACAAAGCGATTGCCATAATTAAAAACTAAGTACTTAAAAACTTAGAGTTTGCTCGGGTTTTTTCGGGAATAAGGCGAAATCCCATCACTTATCTACAGCTTGGCTTATATGATTATGTTGGCCATTGTACGTAGTTACTTCCATAAACATCAATCTATTTGTATTCATGAAAAAAAAAAAAAAAAAAATTAAGTAAAAAAGGTAGTAATGAAACAAAAGAAACTCCGCAGGTGGCATAAACATTTAACTTTTACGCCAAAAGTATTTTTTTTTTTTGGGAACTCACTTTATCTGTTCATATAGTACTTAAATATACATATTTACAAGCAGATCGAACAAACCGGCTAATTTGCGATTGGATATTTTTAGATTTTGTGCAAATTGAGCATGAATAATCACTTAATCATTTAAAACAAAGAAAATTGCGAATTAAATAATTTTTTTCTTCTACCTTTAAATTTACCAAAATTAGCAAATAACCTTATTAACTTTGTATATTTAGTATATAAATATGTACATATATGTATATGTATATGATTTATAAAAGTTACTTTTCCTTCTTGTATATCGATGATTTAACTTTGATTTACAAGCAACATTCACCTGTTGACAGCACAGCCGGCATCAACGAGAATATCCGGTAAATATTTATGCATAAATGAGTAAACTCATAGCTGAAACGTAGTGTTAACTTAGCGGGTTTTAAGTTTCTTTTACAAACGTCCAAACATAAATAAGATATTGACTCATAAATGATTTAGACTCTAGCTACTGGAACATATGCAAGTTGTAGTTTATGGCTAAGTGATTTGTATGCATTGCGTTAAGGAAGTTTCATTTGGGATCCGAGTTAATCGCATTCCCTTTCACTGGAGTTCAATAAGTTCAACAATTCTAGTTTCAGTGTGACAAGCAACATTTTTTTCTTATTGCACATTCTTCAATAAAAACGCACTTTTCTATATAGCTATGTATATCATTATACGTAGTTATCTATATTAGTAACTTATGCTGTAATTATTGAAGTTGAACGTAGAAACAAAACGAAAGCTTTAACCTTAATGTAAGCAAAAAAAAAAAAAAAATGTCAATGCAATGCCAATTGGAGTAATAATAATGAAACTGAAAAGCATTGAGTTAATAGAAAAAAAAAAGCTCAAAGGCAACCCCACAAATGGGATTGATTTGCTTAGAGTAACTTGTTTCATGTGAATACTATACGTTTAGATATGTTTATAGGTAAACGAGTTATGATTTACTTGTTGTAAAATGAATAACTCACTAAACTCATCCTCAACTAAGCTAATTAGTCGTTCCGTAACAAGTCACGCCAAAATCACAATTTCGCGATAACCGACGTTAATTGAGAGCACTGAGGGTGGTCAAGTCCTCCTCCAACTGCCTCTGCCCACACAGTGGGGTCTCTTCCTCCCTCTACTTCAAATTGCCGTTGTCCACTGAAATACATTATTGTTCCCAGAACGTTTCTTTCCAACTCTTCAAAGTTTGCTCATTTTCTCTTGACACCGCCAAATTCAGATCCACACATCAGGACAATTTTGATGAGCGACTTTTAGAGCATGTTCGTCGAAAGAATACTCTACTTTTCGCATAAGCACTTTTTGGCAAGAGTTGTATGCCGCTTCGTTTCTAAGCGGACATTGTTTGCGGTGAACTTCTGGTTAAAGTACATCATATTATCAAATTTATATTCGTCAATAGTAACACGGCTGTCAAGGCTTGAATGCGCCGATTCTTTTTTGGATGTGACTTTGTCTTTTCCTCATTTACCATAAGACATTGTTTTTGCGTCTTTCTTCAATACAGAGAAGTCTAAACTTACGGCGTATTTGTTAAGGGCAATGATATTAATATCATCTGCTGCTAGAGTTATCTGTTTCTTTGAAAGAGACACTCCCGGATGGTTTTGAAGATCTAGTATGACCACATTCAGCCTTTTAGGCGATGCTGTCCTCCACTCCCTAGTTCCATCAGGAGCTTCACATTTGTAACAATATTCCCCTTTGGGTAGTTGAGGTTGATCATGGGGTTGAAGTTGATCATTGGTTTGAGGAAGTCGTGAAGCTATATTGGTTAGTTTTGCGCGTAAGAATCCGTTTAGTCCCACACGAAAGGGGGTTACCTTGTCTGAAGTCGAATCGGTTTTGAATGGCTTGCAGAGGTCCTTCCCCATCCTTACGGAAGGGTTGAGGTTGCTTCATGCCATTCGGTAAAATTGTATTAATTTTGCAGGGAACTTTAATCCAGGCTTAGCAGCATACAAGGAACTCTACTTTGCGTTGTGAAAGGCTGATTTGGAGTCGAAAAAATATGGTGTTGATCGACGCTCTTTTCGTTAGCCTTCTAGGCAATCTGGCATATCGTGAAGATCCGATTGATAGTAGATTTACCAGCTCTGAAGCCGGAAAGACAAGTTTCAATCAGTAAGTTGACTTTGGCGTTAAGTGTTCCGCACAGTATGCCAGATAGAACGCTATATTAAGGGGGCTGATTCCACAGTAATTAGCGCGCCTAGCAGGATCGCTTTTATTCTGCGTTGCATAAAGCACATTTGAACTCCAGTCTGGAGGTATGCACTCCACCGATATTATTTTGCACAGGAGTTAATGCATGCCCCTTATTAATTCTGAGCCTCCGTGTCGAAACAGTACAGCAGAAGTCGGTCTTTACCCAGCGATGCGTCATGTCTTGGAATATCTGCTTCGTCATCTTCAAACCGACCTTCAAACCGTATGCCATTCCTAAGATATTCTGGTAGAATTTTTGGGTCTTTGCATATCAATCAGCACGCAATTCTTTCTGCTAACTATTTCCTGTTTGAGCGCCGATAGCGCACACATACAATGTGCGTTGCTTCACCCGTTGGCAACTTAACCCTTTAGGCAGTTGGTATTGTTCCGATGTGGCTGAAGACTATTATGTTGCCCAGGCGGTGTACAGTGAGTAATATGTGCTTGCTCACTGCGCTGAACACAGACACGCGAGTATTATGGTTGCCTCATTTTATGTTTAATGGGCAGCACCTAACCAAGAAGCTTGGCACATTTTGTTTCCCTCTAGCCACGGTGAAGTCGATCAATCTTAAGTAGGACCAAAATGCATGACTTTGAAGCAATAACGTGAAAATGGCGGCCCACGTGGTGTGGTGGTAACGTTCTCTGCCTACCACGCCGACGGCCCTGAGTTCAAATCCCGGACAAGGTAGGTAGGTAGGTTGAACTGGCCGGTCCATGAGGACCTCACATAGACTGATTGAGTCCGTAGTGTTACCAGAAGTTTGTTTTAACGACCAAACTGAAAAACCCTATCAAAAACCAGGACCGATGTTATAAAATAACTCCGTCCTCTTGGCAAATACTAGGACTTAAGCCACTTTCTGCTTCTAGATCTGACAGCTGTATCACTCCTAATAGCTGGAGTCTTAGCCTGGCAAGTGCAGGGCACGAGCACAGAACGTGCTCGATCGTTTCCTCCTCCAACCCGCACCTCCTACATCTGCTATCACTGACCAAGCCTAGTTTAAAGGCATGTGACGCCAGAAGGCAGTGTCCAGTCAGAATACCCGTCATGAGTCTACAGTCCTCTCTTTTTAATGAGAGGACCAACTGTGTTAGTCTAAGGTTGTAAGACCTACACATAATCTTCGACACTTTACAGCCCCGCGCTTGAACCCACGCCTTTCCCGCTTGGTCGATCATATGCACCTCTCGCCTTCGCTTAATCTTGCCCAATCTAATTGGGACATTTACGGAGCAAGCTTCAAGGGATGCGCCCTTTTTAGCTAGTTCGTCCGCTTTTTCATTCAGATCTATTCCCATATGCCCTGGGACCCAATATAGATGTATGCTTCTCCCTGTCCCAATTCTCTCCAGAGACTGCTTACACTCTAACACGCATTTAGATGCTGTGCTATGCGAGATTATTGCCTTAATTGCTGCTTGACTGTCAATATGAAAGTTAACACGGTTGCAGCTTAAGCTATTCTCTTCGAGGGTTTCTACTGCTTTGGTTACGGCTAATATTTCCGCTTGGAAAACGCTACAGTAATTCGGCAGCCTGTAGGATCTGCTTATTTCCGGATCAGCGCAGTATACCGCAGACCCTACTCCTTCCACTACTTTGGAACCATCGGTGTACACATGTATCGCCTCGCCATTTGTGCACCCTTGCGCCAACCGTCCACCTCTATTTGGCCTTAAGATCTCCCTCGAAGCGCAGATAGGGAATCATGTAGTCTGTTCGTCTTGTGATTGATGACGCTATACTACTATGGCCATATGGTCGGCGCTCAAGCTGCCCCGAAGCACCGAGCCTGGTTGCGGTCGTTAACGCTTTGTTCTTTGCTACCAGGTCTACAGGTGGGATGTGCAAAATGGCATACAGTGCAGCCGTCGGGGTTGTTTTCAGGGCTCCCGTAATGCTAAACATCGATAGTCTGATTACCCCCTCTAATTTTTTGAGGTATGTTGTTTTATGTGTGGCTTTCCACCAAACAATAACTCCATAGTATAGAATAGGGCTAACAATCGCTGTAAAAACCCAATGAGAAAGAGAGGGCGATAGGCCCCACGTACACCCCAGCATTCTTTTACATGCATTGAGTGCCGTTGAGGCCTTCTTGACCGTCTCCCCCACGATGAGCTTCCATGACAGCTTACTGTCTAGGATGATTCCTAAATATTTTGTGCAAGGTTTTTCCTGTGAGGTCACCCCTCCTAACTTAGGCCTGGTCCAATTTGGGACCTTGTACCTCTTTGTAAACAAGACCATATCCGTCTTCTCCGCATTGACTTTCAACCCGACATTAGATGCCCAGGTATGAATATCGCGAAGCGCCCGATCCATCAAAGAACTAATCGTTGGAAGGCACTTTCCACTTATGACAATTGCAACGTCATCTGCGTAAGCCGTAAGTTTTACGGGTCCCTCATCGAATTGCCTGAGCAGTTGGTTGATGACCAGCGTCCACAGCAGAGGTGATAGCATCCCTCCCTGCGGCGTGCATGAAAAATTAAAAAAAAAAGTGTTTCAATTAGAAACCAGTTTCTCTAAGAAGGGTTGCCGATCAGCAGTGGTTTGGCCGAAAGTATTTATGCCATAAAAAGCTTCTCAGGGAAAATTAATTTGCCTTGAAGCTGCCCTCCAGAGTCGGCATCTTTTGCTGAGGAAGCTTTTTAGCATGTGCCAGCGTTGGAGCATTTGTGCAATAGCGCAATGACCTGTGATGACTCTCGTAAGTATTCGCACTGAAAGTTTACTTAGCTGGAGAAGGAAGCCTTTTATTTCCCAACATGGTCATTAAGACGTTGAACCTTCGCAATCATGACGGTTTGTGTACAGAAAATCGATTTTTCTCAGGCAGATAAAACAGCTGTGCTCGCACGATGCTGTCTGCTTCTCTTGTGTCCATTTCTGAGGCCATCTCCTCTGCAAATTCATTCTCTTCAATATCGACGTGCCCCGGGACACAGAAAAGGCAGAGATTTAGGTGCATTATGGACGCCAGCGAAACTCGACATCTCCACACGATATCCGAGTTTATCACATTGGATTATATCGCCTTTATTGTGTTCTGACTGTCGACATAAATAGTTGAATTGATATCTGGGACTGTACTATCCTGGAACAGTATGGCTGGTCTCACTATGGCATAAACCAATGCATGGAGGGTACTGCATTAGTCAGGAAGTCGATACGATTGATCTACCTACGGATGTTTTGAGTACATTTTAGCATCAGTTAACTTTGGCTTTTTTCCGAGACAAATCGCGCAAAGTAGGTATTTTTTAACGGCGAAAAAATCTATGTATTTATTAGTTTATTACAAAGTAAGTCTTTGTCCCAGTTGATAGCACCAACTGTTAGTTTGTTTTACCGGAAAACCATCCTATGGTAAAGACAACCAGATCTATGTACTAGAATGGCTCAGGTGTTATCGGACAAATCACTGTTTTTAGGTACAACCCTGTTTAGTCCATCAGGAATCATTTTTAATGATTGGATGTAAGGATTCAACAGAACGAAGTTTTGTTACAACAAAGACGGCAGTAATGAGTCATTTTCTAACCGCAAAACCAACACAATGTCTACATCTTTTGCTTTTCTTTTCCGTGCGGCTGAAGTTGATATAACTCCTCGAAAATTAAGTTGGCAGAATATATTACAAGAGTTGTTGGTAAGTCGAAAGGACATTTGATTGCAAATGACTCATCAAATAATATGCCACTCTAATTTGAAGAATGAATATTTAGAAAGTAGTCGTCTAACGTGCCTTTGCGTACATACAATTTAACAAAAGTAAGCGCTAAGTTAATTGAGTAGGAATTCCCCTTTCGAAGTAGAAAATTCCATTAAACTTTCTTGGAAAACTTCCGATATTGACGCACAATAAGCAAATTTTACACCTAAATGATATGACAAATCTTGCATGGGTTCAAAAAAATCACATTAAACGAACTTAAAATAAATAAGCAAACAAAGCCAAGTTCTCAAACGCGACTGCGTGCTAATGACGGGCCTCAACGCTTAACGCTTGTGTGATGACGCGTGCTAAACAAACTCATTTTAATTGCCGCTCACCGCAGAGACGCGGTTAAAATCAATACTGGACTACAAAAAAGAAAAGGTAAAAAAAAAAAAAATCACAAATAAGATCACAAAACAGCAGCAAGAGCGGTAAAAAGAATAATACGGCCAAGCCGCCGGCTGATTCCAACACTTGGTTCACGTCAGACGTTTGCGTGGCTGAGCGGTGCGCAACAGAGTTTACTCTTAAACTTGTGCTTATCGTGGTGCGCAAAACGTGAGGGAACCCCACGACCAGCGCTCAAATCATATGTTTTTACATTTATTATTCATAAATTGTTTTTGCTTTGGCTGTAACCCTCAAACGATTTTTAGAGAGTCAAGTGTGCTACTATGAGTAAAAGGGAGCAGCTTTAACTAGAGAACGCCAGTGAGAGATTGTGAAGTTATACACTAATGCTGCGCGTTGACTTGTTGTTGTGCGTTGATGACGTCTTTATCACCTGTTTTGCTGAGGGCAAAGCAGAAACAAAAAACAAAAAACCTGTAGCGGATTTATGAGCGACGGTCAACGCTTGAACTCACACACCGCCTGCATACTCTTCAATCACCGCCCCAACGCGTTACACAAACATACACACACACATGCGCACCGGTAAATGGAGCGCCTTATACATATACAAACATACACCTGTTCGTAATCGTTTTGCCACCCCATGAGCCACAACGCACAACAACAAATTGGTACCGCCACCACCGCAGCTTCGGCGCTCAGCTTCGCTTTCAACGTATGTGTATTTCGTATGTAACTCGTTGAGGGTATTTAAGCGCATGCCGCCGGACACCAAGCATGCATTGATTCGCTATCATTCGCTCTTAAGACTTGCCACTTTGGTTAAGAAGTTAAGTAGTTTGTTAATAAATATTTAATAAACAAAAATAACGTTGTGTTTGTTGTAATATACGAAGGATACAAAAATCGAAAAGTTTATTAACAAGTTTCGATAATTGAAAATTCTAACAAAATCACAAATAAATAACACAAAAACGTATCAAGACGATTAAAGAATAATAAAGTCGCTGATCCTGTGAATAAATTGAGCACAAAAAATAGTGTGATTTTTAGGTAGACGCAAACACACGTTAAAGCCAAACTACTTTAAAGTTTTTTAACAGAAAATTTTGGCAAGCCAATTTTTTGTTTGTTGTGAAATAAGCAGTGAAAGTGCATATCGTAGGCTTATTATAAAATAATAAGTTAGCAAAGCAAAAAGTGTGACATACTGCACTTTGCCAAAAAATAATTTAAATTTTCCTCATTCGCGTAAATTTAATAAAAACAAACAAACTTTAACAAAATGATGGCCGTAGCTGCTGCACAAAAGAACCGTGAAATGTTCGCTATCAAAAAATCTTACAGTATTGAGGTGAGTTTGGAAAACAGGATGAAGTTATTTGTAAAAAATTAAATTTAAGTTTGCGTATATTAATAGAAAAGTGTGAAAAATTATAAAAAACAAAAAAGTGTTTAAGTTACAAGAGAAAATATTGGCAATTTTTAAGAGCTACATAAATTAAAAAAAAAATCGATTTATTTTTTTTTGATTTTTTAACATTTAAACTTCGTTTTACTAAATTCAATGATCAGTTGCCCTTTAACTACAACAGTGTTATTTTTATAAACTGTTTTTTTTATTTTTACGTAAGAATTTGTGAAAACTTGTTGCATGATTTTTAAGAATAAAGTAAAATTTTTTATAATTTTTTGTTTAACATTAAAAGTTTTATTTCAATTAACTTAATTGTCACAAAGTCTGCTGCGCTAAAACTTAAACAAACTTACTCGGAATTGTTTTAAAAGTTTTTTTTTACCACCAATTATGGATTGAATAAAATTGTGGCAACCTTTTAAAATATTTATTTTTAGATATTGTTTTTATTAATATTTTTTTTTTAGATTTTTGAATTTTAAAATTTTTTTTTAACAAACACCAAGATTGCAATGTCATCAGTTGGCCTAAAACATACTTATTTTTATTTTCTATAAGAGTTTTTTTTATTATTTAAGAGTTGATTAAATTTGTGAATTATTTTTTTTGAAATTTAATAAATTTTTTTTTTTTTTTTTTTACATTTCAAATTTGTCTTAATAAAGAAAAATTTTTTACTTTTTATACAAATTTTTTTCTTAGATCAAACTTTTTCATTAATTAAATTTTCTGTTCAGCTTCAAATCTTTTAAAACTTATTTCCAACATTTTTTTTGTTAGAAATTTCGCTAAGAATTTGTTGCGAGTTTTGAAGTTTCAAAAAACCTCAAAAACAGTAATGTGTTCTAAAAAACCAAATTGAATAGTTTGAAGGTTTGAATAATAAAAAGACTCTCATTTGATATTAAAAACGCTTATTAAAAATTGTGTGAAAATATTTGAAAAAAAAAAAAAACTGTTGAACTGTATTTTTTTATATACATGTATAGGCATATTTTAAACATCCTCCGAAAAAAAAAAATTTAAAAATTTATTCAAATAAAAAAACATGCACATTTCTAAAATTTTCAAATTAAAAGTTTAAATTTTAATATATTTTATTTTTATATTTTTTCCAAAACTTTATTGAAATCTGTTCACATAAGTTTTGTTATAAAACTCATTCTAAAACTAAAAAATATTAAAAAGATAAATAATTGAAGAACATTTTTCGCCCTCTGCTTTCATATACATATTTCTGAAATTTTCAAATAAAAAGTTTAAATATTTATATTTTTTTTCTGAAACATTTTTGAAATCTGTTTACTAAGTTTTGTTTTAACACTCATTCAAGTTTCTTTCTAAAACAAACAATAACTAATAAAAGAAATTATAGAACAAAATTCTTCGCCATCTACTGTTATATAAAAAAATAAAAAAATCCGGATGAACGGTAATTTCATACAAAATTTAAAAACAGAACTTGTTTCTAGGGGACTCAGTTTTCTTATGAAGAAACCTAAAGAAATTATATTGAACATTTTTTCGTCATTTGCTTCTGTCATATTTACTACCAAAGTAAATTTCCAAGTAACAACTTTGCAATTCTATATTTATACTCAGCTGAGCAGAGCTCATAGAATATATTAACTTTGTTCGCATAACGGTAATCCGTAACGGCATAAACTTATCGAGATAGATATAGACTTCTATATATCAAATTGAAATTCATTTAGCCATGTCCGTCCGTACGTCCGTCGGTAAACACGATAACTTTAGTAAATTTTGTGGTATATTGATGAAATTTTGTATGTCTCAGATCGCTATTTAAAATGACCGAAATCGGACTACAACCACGCCCACTTTTTCGATATCGAAAATTTCGAAAAACCGGAAAAGTGCGATAATTCATTACCAAAGACGGATAAAGCGATGAAACTTGGTAGGTGCGTTGACCATATAATGCAAAATAGAAAATTAGAAAAATTTTGGACAATGGGCGTGGCACCGCCCACTTTTAAAAGAAGGTAATTAAAAGGTTTGGAAGCTGTAATTTGGCAGTCGTTGAAGATAACATGATGAAATTTGGCAGGCACGTTACTCCTACTACTATATGTGTGCTAAATAAAAATTAGCGAAATCGGATGACGAACACGCCCACTTTTAAAAAAAAATTTTTTTAAGTCAAATTTTAACAAAAAATTTAATATCTTTACAGTATAAAAGTAAATTATGTCAACATTCGACTCCAGTAATGATATGGTGCAACAAAATACAAAGATACAAGAAAATTTCAAAATTGGCGTGGCTCCGCCTATTTTCATTTAATTCGTCTAGAATACTTTTAATGCCATAAGTCGAACAAAAATTTACCAATCCTTGTGAATTTGGTGGGGACATAGATTCTATGACGGTAACTGTTTTCTGTGAAAATGGGCGAAATCGGTTGAAGCCACGCCCAGTTTTTATACACAGTCGACTGTCTGTCCTTCCGCTCGGCCGTTAACATGATAACTTGCGCAAAAAACGATCTATCTTTACTAAAATTAGTTCACGTATTTATCTGAAGTCACTTTATCTTGGTATAAAATATGGCCGAAATCCGAATATGACCACGCCCACTTTTCCTATATCGAAACTTACGAAAAAGAAAAAAATGCCATAATTCTGTACCAAATATGAAAAAAGGAATAAAACATGGTAATTGGATTGGTTTATTGACGCAAAATATAACTTTAGAAAAAACTTTGTAAAATGGGTGTGACACCTACTATATTAAGTAGAAGAAAATGAAAAAGTTCTGCAGGGCGAAATCAAAAGCCCTTGGAATCTTGGCAGGAATACTGTTCGTGGTATGACATATATAAATAAATTAGCGGTACCCGACAGAAGATGTTCTGGATCACCCTGGTCCACATTTTGGTCGATATCTCGAAAACGCCTTCACATATATAACTAAGGGATACTCCCTTTTAAAACCCTCATTAATACTTTTAAATTGTTACCCATATCGTACAAACACATTCCAGGGTTACCCTAGGTTCATTTTGCTAAATGGTGGTTTTCCCTTATTTTGTCTCCAAAACTCTCAGCTGAGTATGAAATGTTCGGTTACAACCGAACTTAGCCTTCCTTACTTGTTTTTTTAAAGTTTTTTTTCCAAAAATTTCTAGAAATCGGTTCATATAATTTTTGTTATAGTTTTCATTTAAGTATTTTTTTAAACTATCAAAAATTAAAAAAATTAGTCAACTAAATTTTAAAATGCCCTTTGCTACTATTATTGGCCCAAATAAAAAAAAAAATTGTAAAATTTGTCATATTTACTGAATAATAAAAAATTTTAATTTTTTATTTATTTTTGGTTTTACGTCACTTTTTCCACCCCAAGAAAAAAAAAAAAACTTCTTAAAAATAACGATATCTAATAAATGTAAGGCGCGATTACCTCCGAAGAGATCTAGGTCCGAGCTTCTCTTCCAATTTGCGTCCTGCCCCTCTTGATTTTCCCTACAAATTGGCCGGACGGGACCTAATGTTTTATACCGACTTCGAACGGCATCTGCAAGGCAGAAGAGTTTTCGCTGAGAGCTTTTCATGGCCGAAATACACCCGGAGCGCTTGCCAAACACTGCCGAGAGGCGACCTTGCTTAGAAAAATTTTCTTCTAATTGAAAACACTTATTTCTAAAATTTGGTGTTGCTTTCCCCGGGGTGTGAACCCAGGGCATACGGTGTTGTAGGCGGAGCGCGCTACCATCACACCACGGTGGCCGCCATAAAAATAACTGCAAACAGTAAAAATAGAGCTTCTTCCTTCCGGCTACACTTTTGTTTTACATTTTCCACACACTTTTTTTTTTTAAATTGGGAATAATTTTTCGCCATAGGTATGTACTTCTTCTTCAAAACAATGAAAATTTATCCCGAAAACAATGAAACCTGCCTTATATACACGAGAACTTTCCTCATAATTAAAAAAATTTGTGTGCGAAGTTTTTATTGTGTGAAAAAGCTCAGGTTTAAAGAAAAATTTAAAATTTTTTTCAAAAATTAAAAACGCGAATATATTATAATTAAATTTACATATTACAAGAATTTGCATATAAATTGATTAGTATTTAGCTTTTTAAAATAATTTATAAAAAATAACTATTACAATTTCCCACAGAAAGTTAATCAAGCTATTAGTCAAGTGTTCTTCATTTAAACACGTATACAGCTCAATTTATTGTATTCATTTAAAAATGTATATATACAAAAATAGAAAGCTATGAACATTATTTCTTAACAAATTAATCAAACTAATTCCCAGTCAATGGCTAAGAGATTATATTGTCATCACAAGTAGATAATGCAAATTATAAACTTGGTCTACGTGACAAATACTCAACATACCACATACGTAATACAAAGCAAAGTTCAAGTTTTACGCACATACATACATATACCAATACATTTTTTTTATAAACAAATTTTGATATAATAAATATCATGAGCAATTAATTTAATACAAAGCCAACCACTTAGATTTGCGCAGAACTTGTAACACGGCCTCAATCATTTATGAACGTTTTATAAGAATTCATAATTCAAGAGGCTTAGTCCCCAACCATTCATTGCCAACGTTGCGGCGACCGGCTGTCTGGTTGACTGACATGACAGGTGGTGTAAGCAGTTGTAGGAAAACTTGACAATGACAACATATTTATTTGTATTTGTTCATAACAGTAAAGTTAGTTAATAAAATATATAAACAAAGAGTTGTTGACAGTGAAAGTGGGCGTGTGCTAATGGAAAGAAGTGGAGGGATCGTAGATTGACTAAAAACAACAAACAAATTATTAAATTATTAGTTAAAAGGGTAAATAAAAGTAGAATTACACAAAAGTAAAAAAAAAAAAAAATTTAATTAAAATAACAGGTATTTTTTGCCGGCACAATTGATCACATGCCAGTTAAGAGCTGAGTTGTTGTAGACAGCAAATAAGTGTTAAACAACAAAATCGTTAATTTTTTTAGGCTGTATAAATACTGTGATAAAAATGTAAATATTTATATACATACCTACATACTTTTTTTCAGTTTCTTTTACCACAAAATCTCAAAAAGCATGACTTAAAATGCTGATGCTCTTTCATCAGCTTTTTCATTTGAGCGTGCGACCGAAATAAGTATACAGTTGTACGTGGAGTATAAGAAGGTCACTTTAAGCAAACAAAAAAAAAAAACATTAAAAAGGATTTGCATATAATAAAATGAAACAAAATAAAAAAATATTACACCAAATACAAAAAAAAAAAAAAAAAAAAAAAAACATGAAAATAATAACTGAACTAGACTAAAATAAAAAAAATAAAATATAGAAAGTTTAAATTAAGTAAACTAAAATAAAATAATAATAAAACCCATAAAAAAAATTTAAATAAAATAAAATATAGAAACTTTCAATTAAGTAAACTAAAATAAACTAAAATTAATTAAAAAAAACTTAAATTAAACATAGAAAGTTTAAATTAAGTAAACTTAAATAAAGTAATAACGAAAACATATAAAAAAAAAATTAAAAAAATAAAGCAAAATAAAACAAAAGAAACAAAAAAAAAAATAATAATAATAATAAAAAAAATAAATAAATAAATAAAGTAAACCAAAAAAAATTTAAATTAAATTAAATCAGATAAAATAAATCTAAATTAAAAAATGATACAAAAAAATATTGAATAAAAAAAAAAAAATAAACAAGAACAAAAAATTAAATAAATTATATAAAAATTTTTTTTAAATTAAATAAAGCTGAATAATGTTAAATAAAGGATATTAAAAAAAATGTAATTAAAAATATTCAAGAACAAAAATTAAATAAATGAAATGTAAATAAAGAAAATTAAACCGAAATAGAGTAAGTAAAAAGTGAATAAGCAAAAATAAGAAGAAGAACGGAGCAATAAAAGCAAATTAATTATAACAAAATATAAAACTAGAATTCCAAATTTGTATACACTTTGTTTATTTCCAACAAATTTTTATCGATCGCTCTTAATCGTATTAATAAATACATATTTGTATTGAATTTATATATTAATGTTGATTTTGTTTTCGTTTTCCTCGTTCAAAATTTGATTTTTTTTCAGCTCCGCTTGCTAATTATTTTTTTTCTTAGATTTTACTTTGTTGTGCAACTTTTTATCTATTCTCTCGAAAATTCCTTTTATCGATTGTTATCGTTTTTTTTAATTCAACCGTCTCTTCAATATCTAATGGCCAGGTCTTAACCAGTTTCATGTATGTCATTTGTATATCGATATTAATCTGTTAGTGTTGTCTTTTCCATTCGTACAGTTTTTCAATTGCAATATTGGTTTTATCGATTATTTTCGATCTCGTTTTTAAATAAATTTTCGAAATAATAATCAAAAAATTTATAATATTAATATTTTCTGTCTACATCTTACATTTTTTTTTGTTGAAAGTTAAGATCTAAAATCCTTTTTTCATTTCTGCATTAAAAAAAAAAATAAACAAAATAGTTAAATAAAAAATATATGAACAAATATGTGGATTCGCTCGCCATCAAACCCATATTTTGTTTTGTTAGTTTCAGTAAGCGCGCCAATAATTTAAAATTAATTACAGCTAAAGATTTTTCAGCTCATTTGTAAACAAATTAATACAAACTCAACACCTTAAGCTGTCAAAATATTTATTTTTATTGAATTTTAAATCATATACGTAATAATATTGTGCAGAGTTTACGACTTAATTAGGTCCAAGGCGAGGTAAGTTTTTTCTTACAATATTTCCTACAAAAGCGCAGACATGAGACTCAGCTTAGAGCAAAAAGAGACCCATAACGGAATGTAATAACAATAAATATGCTTTGATGTTTTGATTTCGTAGCTTTTTACGCAGATCTGAGAGATAAATTTGTATAGTGTTTGAGATATAAAGAAAACATTTAATGAGTACGCATGCGTTTAGAAAAAATTTGCGAGATATGAATGTTGGATTAAAAAAATTATTCATATTTCACGTTTATTATTTATCTTTACAAAATTTAAGCTTAAAATAAAAGAATAAATAAAAAAGTCTAATAAATCAACAAAAGTACAAAAAGAGAACCACAACATTATATACTTTCGCTTTCCAAAGCCTCCAGATTTTGTAACCGGCTTCTCCAAACACTTTTACATACCCAGATATACAATAAAAATTATACCTTCATAAATGTGTAAAAACAACAAACATAACAACAAACATATATAGCATCACATTTCAGTGGATCATTGGGCCAACAGAGCATCCATGACAATGTGGATGTTTTAACGGCTTGACTACTTACTTGACAAACTGGTCAGAGATATCTCACTGTTGTTGACATGTGATGAAATTAATGCTTGTTGTTTTTGTATACCGTAATATCTTCAGTTAACATATTAATTTGTTTAAATGGTGTCATATAAACAAAAGATATGTTTGTATGTATTTGGTTTTGCTAATAAATACTTGCTGAGAAGTATGTAGCACGAAAGGCAGCTGTGAAGAGCGCCATACAAACAAAAAAAAAAAAGAAAAAACAGCTGAAGTTGCATAAGTGTCATTTGTGATGGGTAAGCAGCGGCGTGATAAATTCCATTCATATCGCTATTCGTACGCAATGTCAACAATTATACTGAGTTTTGAACGCCAACTCTCAATATATCATAAATAGTGGAACAATTTGGAGTAAAAAAATATAAAATTAAAATAATATTCAGAACACAAATTTTTTTTATATATTTAGGAACATTAAGATACTTACAAATTAAATAAAAATTAGCCGAAAGCATCTCCTTAAAAACAGTGCTATTAAAAATAACATAAAAAAACTATAAAATAAAAAAAATTAATGAAAAAACTTTTTAGCATAACTTTAAATTAAAAAGAGTAAAAATTGTTTATTAATAAACAAAAAAATATTTTTTTTTATAAAAGTCTAACCAAAAAAGAATTCTTCCTAATACTAACTTACTGAGGGTTGTATTAAATAGAACTATTCTTAAAAATGTTAAAAAAAAAATTGTTTGCCCACCAAAAAAGCTCATAAAATTTTTGTATTTAGGAATTTCGAATAAAAATTATTAAATATTTTAAATTATTAAATACATATTTTAAATAAAAAAAATGCATTTCGAATTAAAAATTATTAAATATTTAAAGTTATTCAATACATATTTTAAATAAAAAAAATTATAAAATTGATTTTCGAATAAATAATTATGAAATATTTAATGTTTTAAATACAAAAAAAAAAAATAATGGATGAATTGAATTTTTGATACTTTTGAAAAGCATACTTGATTTATTAAGAAGTATTAATATTTTTTAATTGCAGGCTAAAGACCTTAGTCGTTTATTATATAATTTATTATGCAAATAAATAAATAAATAATAATAATAAAATCAAAAATTTAATGAGTTCATGCATACATGCATAATAAAATTGAAAGCCAAGGAAATGCTTCTAACAAAATTTTATCGAAAAAAAAAAAAAAAATTATAAATCGCAAAAATTGTTTTGAAATAGAAAAAATTTGTTTACATTATTTTTTGTCTTTAGAATCAAATTCGGTTTTTTTTAACATTTTACAGGCTTGGTTTTAGAAAACTATATATGAATGTGAAAAAAATTGCAAAGTGATAAAAATTCTTTTAACAAAATCATATCGAACCTCAGTTTCCAAGTTGAAAAAAGATATAATTCTGTTAAAAAAAATATAAAATAAAAAAATCATAAATTTTTTATCTATACAATGGAAACATTTTTTTTAGTTTACAATGATTTCATGTTCTAGATCTGATATGAGAAAAGCTTAACAATTAAATGAACTTCATATTTAGCTATCCCTATCGCACACATTTTTTTCTTCCAATTCAAACCTATAATTTTGCCTCCATTATAAAACTCTTAACTGCAGCTGATGCGCCAATTTCCCGCTCATATCCGTTTTTACATGCGTCAAGTGTTCTACTTCAACGCTTAAACATAAAAGCACATTCACACTCTCAATACATACTTATGACTATATAAAATGTGATTACAGTAGTCGTCTATCAACACGCTGCCACTCAAAACCACCCACTCATTCAAATGTTAACGCTCTATAATTTGCGTAATAAAGGCGCTTAAAAGCTTTTTAACCAATGGCAACGCATTAGGTTTGTGGTGGTTCGGTATTTGTAGTAGTTCATTAGGGTTGATAACAAAGCAGCTTGTGACGTCTTTAAGGCCAAAATTAAATTTTTTTTATCTCTTCAGGTTAGGTAGATTAATTGAAATAGCTTTTAATTTCTTTCTTTTCGCATTGTTTTAATTTTTTTTAGTTTTATTTATATTAATTTAATTTTTACTCTTCTCTTTCAGAATGGTTACCCGTCACGACGCCGTTCTTTGGTAGACGATGCGCGCTTTGAAAGTCTGGTTGTTAAGCAAAATAAACAAACTGTGCTAGAGGAAGCGCGCCAAAAAAGCAATGGTGAGTTTAAAAAGAAATGGAAAGAAAAAATTTTGATGTTGAAGAAAGAAGTAAAAGAAAAATCAAACCTTAATAAATAAAATAAAAATCAAAAAAAATTTGAAAAAAATGTATCTTAACTTGGTGAAGAAAGCTACGCATGCAAAGAAGAAAAAAAACACAATTTTAAAAAATTAAAAACAAAAAACCTAATAAATATGAACAGATAAATGAACAAAATTTTCATGTTCAAAATTCAACCAGAAAATAACAACTATAAAGTGAGCTGAGAACGGAAAATTTCACACCACATTAACAAAGAGTAGAAAAAATTAACTTGCGATGAGCGAGAGCCAGATGAAGTATCGACTGGCATCAAAGAAATAATCTGTCTTAACAGTCACGTCTCTGTTAAAAAATATAAATTCGAGACTGTGAAGTACTTCGTCACTTCCAAACACTCAGTATTCAGTATTCTGAACCGAGTAAGACAGTAAAAAAAAAGTTTGCATCAGTGTATGGCTCGGAATCATTATTTGAAAGAAAAATTCCCTTGAAAATGTAGTCCTGGGGCTGTATTCAGTAAGTGTGAGATTTGAAATGTACATTTTGCGTTCATACAAATTTAAAACTAACAATTACTGAATCTACCCGCTGCTCTTAAAGCCAACGGCATGCTTCGTAGGTACCGAAATAATGAACTGTTTTGATATATTAACAGAGGGCGAAGATTTAAAACTCAGAAACTAAAGGTCGTCGCTAGCCGGGTTATGTTATGCGAGTTGATAAAGTAGCGTGTCCCAGAAACGATGAAGGAAAACTAAAAGTCTCTTGCCGTAACTTGTCCACTTAATGGCAGTTATAACAAAAATATATAATTAAATACCAAGTATCCCTGAGAAAGGTACAAAATGCACCCAAACACGTAAGGTGATAAAGAAAAACTGGGTCTAGTAAACAAGTTTAAATATAAAAGAAAAAAATGAGTGGGAGTATTTTCACACAAAACTAAACTTTACAATTTTATCGAAAGTAGGGTCCCTGATGAAGGTGTGAAAAAAACAACAAAACGCGTAGAAGAATACAAAAATTTTAGTTTGAGTTAGTTTGCTTGGTTAAACGTTAAAATTGTTAATAATTTTTATAAATAATCATTATTTTATGCTTTTATTTATTATTTTTTCGTTTAATTTATTAAAAAATAGATGAAGCAACATTGGAAGAATGCATCCAACAAGCAAAGGGTGCACCGCTTGAACAAGAAATTGACTTACAAGCTGACCAATCAGTTGAAGGTGTTGAAATGCAAGCAGAAGTGCACAACATTGTAGAAGGTAGAGTTTTCTTTTAACTTTTTTGATTGTGTTATTTAAAATTAAAAAAAAAATTATTCTTTGATTTTTAGTAATTTTATTTCAAAATTTATTTGTAATATTTTCCTTATTATAATGTTAAGTTTTTCTTGACAAACTTTATTTTTTCTTTATTTTTAATTCGTTTTTCTTTTTTTCACGCTTTTTTTTCAACACAGAATCCGACAATGAAACTCATAATTTTACTCAGGGCGCCACAGCTCAGGGTGGCAACAACAATAGCAACAATTCAAATGGTAAGCAACAGTTGACTTTAAGTTAACATAATCTTTCAAGGGTTAAGGTTAAGTAGCTGCGGCTTGAAAAGCGCCTTCACAAATGCATTATGATTATGATAAAGCATTTTTCATCTAAGTATGGGTAATACGCTTATGGCTCAAGGATAGCCCCTCAAACACACACACTTATTCATGCGACAGAAGGATTGTGCACGTACGCGCGTTATTTCAGATGTGAAAATCGCACATTTCCTTTTAACATTTACATTTTTCCTTTCTTTGGCTTGGCGCACGCTGAGGTTGTTGCAAAGATTTTATTATGCGGTTGTTTCGGAGGTGGCGCTAGCGGTGGGTTTTGAGGGTTGCTGTGATAACAAGAAAATCTATCGCGCTTGACTTCACACAGACACACGCTGTGCGTGCTGTGGAATTGTGACGAAATTCACTTTTCAATTCTTCACGAACTTTCATTCATTCATGATTCTTCGTATGGGATGTAAAAAGGCACTTATGACAATGGGCATGAATTACTCTTTTTATTTAAGTTGGTTTTCAACGCCCCAATAATGCACGGCCTGCTTAGTATACTTAATATTCCATCCGTTTTCTTCTTTCTCCATTATTCCAATTGTGTCTTTGTTGCAAGCGCAATTGACTTACGGGTTTAGCACTTAACACTTCAGTGGGAAATTTGTTGCGTGGGTGCACGCAATCGAAATCCACCCAAACTGGCATGAAACCAAAAATAGTTGCATACTTTAACTTGGAAAAAAAATTAATTTTTATTTTTGTCATAAAAATTAAGCTCATGTTTTACCAACGGGTTGCTTAATTGCAATTACTTTACTAAGACCCAACGTTTTGCTAAGCTTTTCGGCTTCATCAGGGATAAAACTTCAAAAATTTGCCTCCTTTCCTTTACAAAAAGTACAACATGCATTTGACCTGCTATCTAAAAGTTAATTTAAGTAATGCATCTTAGTTCTAGGTTAATGGGTTTGATAGGGTTAAAGCTTAAGGATTTGTTAAAACCAAAAATCTAATCATAACTTTAATTCTCTCTTCCACTTTCCTTCTCTCTCTCTTTATTCCAACAACTAGATGCCGGTCTCACCGAAGAAGAAGTTTTACTCGCCAATGCTGCTTCGGAATCACCAGATGCTGAGAATGTCGTACAAAGTGCCGCAATCATTGTACGTCTCAAGGAGGGCATCTCTTCACTCGGGCGCATACTCAAAGCTATTGAAACTTTCAAAGGCACTGTACAACATGTTGAATCGCGTGCTTCACGTGAAGCGGGCGTCGATCATGATGTACTCATTAAGGTTGACATGACACGTGGCAATTTATTGCAACTCATACGTTCACTACGTCAATCGGGTTCATTCAACAGCATTAGCTTGCTTGCCGAAAATAATATTAGTGTGAAATCACCATGGTTCCCAAAACATGCTTCCGAGTTAGATAATTGCAATCATTTAATGACTAAATGTGAACCTGATTTGGATATGAATCATCCTGGTTTTGCGGATAAAGTCTATCGTCAGCGTCGTAAGGAGATAGCTGAGATTGCTTTTGCTTACAAATATGGTGATCCAATTCCATACATTGAATATACCGAAGTTGAGATTAAGACTTGGCGTTCAGTTTTCTTAACTGTTGTCGATTTATCGCGCAAACATGCGTGCCAAGAATATCGTGCTGCTTTCCAAAAGTTGCGCGATGAAGAGATCTTCGTTGAACATCGTTTACCACAATTGCAAGAGATGTCAGACTTTTTACGTCGTAATACAGGTTTTACGCTACGTCCCGCCGCTGGTTTGCTGACAGCTCGTGATTTTCTCGCTTCGTTGGCATTCCGCATTTTCCAGAGTACACAATATGTACGTCATGTGAACTCACCATTCCACACACCCGAACCGTAAGTATTTGAGATGTGAAAGTATTGATATAAGTTATATGTATGTGTACAGTGGCTGAAAATGAAAATGGTACGATATTTTTTTTACACACCAAAGTTTTTTTTTTTGAAATTTGTGTATTAAAAAAACTTGCTTTGTGATTAAGGACATGTAGTAATTTTTTAAACATCGATTTTACGCATCTAGAAAAACTACAAAATAGAAAAGTTAAAAGAATGTGTTCTAAGAAAGGAAATTTATTTAAAAATGCTTCTTTTTAAGTTTTTTTAAATATTCCTTTTTAAAATATTCCATAAATTGGAAAATTTTTTTTCTCAATAATTTTCTTTTAAGTTTTACAAAAACAAAAGTATTTAGCTGTGGGAACACATATATTTTTTAATTTTGTTTGTTTTTGTAATTTATATCTAATCGTTGATTTGAATTATTTTTTAAAATTTAATTATTATTTTTTAAATCAATTATTTCAATAGTTTTGTTTTTTTTCTTGCATTTGACATTTTTTGTTTCAGTTCTATTTTTTTGTAATTTATAAAGAGTATTTGATAGCTCTTTAAATTAAGTATTGTAGTTTGAATCAACACTTTTTGAAAGTTTTTTTTCAATTTTCAGTAAAATTTCTAATATACATATATATTTTTTAAAATTATGTAAATTTCAAGTCCAAGTTTTATAATTTAAAAAAAATAAAAAAAATTGTATGAGCTAAGCGGGGATTGCCCTTATTGCTTTAAATGTATGAATACATTTATTTGAAGCAATATTTAATTTTATAATTTATAAATAAACAAATTCATAAAATATGCAAAGAAGGCAATTGGGAAAAACTTTACAACAACTAAGGCATGACGTGGCTGAATGCGTTTGTAACACTTCAACCATCGTAAGAGTGCGGGTTCAAATCCCACTCCCGGGAGAAAATGCTTTGAAGAGATTTACAATGTATAATCGAAACAGCTGTCGCCTTGTCCGTCCTGATGTCACGTTGTTTAAATATTTCCCAAATTATTAAATAAATTTAAAAAATTTTTTTAGTAACTGTACACAAAGACAGCAAAGAAACTTACTAACAATTGGTGTAGTCTATTTGTGCTAAAAGTTTTCGGGCGCTAGTTCTATAAAAACTTGAGACATGCTATGAGCTTCTACTGTTGATGTCCTCGCAATTTTCCTTTTTGCATTGTTCCTCTGTGACAAATTAACTGAAGCATCAGCACAAAGAGTTCAAAGCAAAAAGCACTAATTTCATTTAACAGGAAATATGCTTTCATGTGACAGGGGTGACATCACTGTCGCTTAACGCTCCACCTCGTCCAGTGTTGTTATATTAGAAGCTGGAATGAAGCATAGTTGGGTAACTGCCAGGGTAAAACTCAGCGCTGACTTGTCGGAAGTGCGTAATTGCTTGGTAACTTTTAAGGGTGAAACAATTGCTCTGCCCTAAAGGTGGTAGCCCAAAATTGATTGTTTCTGTCTGAAAATCATAAATTTCTTAGTAATTGACTGCACTTTAGCACACTTTACATTGTAGAGCATAGCTCCATTACTAGCTGATAATTAGGTTATAAATGTAACTATTTATGTGAAAGCAGCTGTGGGTTAGTACGAGCTTTTTAGTGACCAACAGCACACATTTATGAGTTCTAATTTCTCTATCAAGTGTAACAACAGATTGTTCTGATAGCTATTTTAAATAATTATATTGAATTATGAACGATAACATGCTAGAGCTTTAATGAAGCATGGGGGTTAGGAAAGTATTTAGGGGAAAGCACAGGAGCTAACTTTTTTATGAGTATGAGTTGTTGTTTTTATGTCTGTTATGACAAAAAAAAAAATTATTAAAAACTAGCATATATACCAAGCGATAGCATCAAAATCTCAGCGTCCAAGCTAGCTAAAACAATTATATAGCCAGAGAGGGCTGGAGCTTTAATGCAAGACTTTTGCTTTTAATTCATATACTTCTGACATAATATTTTTTGATAAAAACAACTTGAAACCAATAGACTTACAAAACTTTGTAGCCAAAAAAAATTGTTAGGTGGTGAATTACGCAAAAAGAAGTAAGAAACACATTAAGAGCTTTTATGAGCTTTTTCAAATTAACTTAATTTTAATGTCCATGAATATGATTAGACAAAAACAAAACATTTCTAATTCAAATTAAAGGTTTCACTTACTGCGTAAGGCGTAAACTAATACCGAGCGCACTAAAAGCTTTAATGAGCTTTTCCAAATTATCTTTCCTTTATTCTTCATGAATACTGAAAAAGCAAACAAACAATTTCTAAATCGAATTTAAGGTTTCAATGACTGTGAACTTTTCCAAATTATCCTCCTTTTATTAAGCAGGTATAACCACTAAAAAAACTTTCATAAATATGTAAGCATGAAAACTCTATATAGCAGCTTGGCATGGAACAAATTAAATTACAGGTATTAAAACATACGTTAAAGTAAAGCTTTTCCATAAGCTTTACTTTCCAGAGCTTTACTAAAATTTTTGGATTAATTTGAATTTCTAAACTTCTTAAAGCTTTTGATTTAGTAATTAGCATGCTTTGAGAAGAGAAATGAACATAACTAAGTTGTAACCAAATAAATAAATTGCTTTACCTCAAAAGCAAGGCTTTTTCTCGAAATTTTCTACAAAAGCTTTCAAATCAGCAACACTTGTTTCTCAATATTTTTCGGAAAGCATGTAATTCAATTATTTTATTATCAAGAGTGACATAATCTTCAGAAAGGTTTGAAAATTAGTACACCACGGTTAGAAAATAAAGCTTGAGAGCTTAAAGTTTTTCATTCTTCAATCAGTGATAGTAGTTCCATTTTTCAAAAAACTTTGAGAAAGCAATTTAAGAACGAGTAAAAGGAGAGAGCTTTACGCTAAGCGTCTTGAAATACTATTATATTAAGCTAAGGTAGCTTTTTAGTTGTTCTGATAACTTTTGAGATTTTTAAAACTAACTAATAATAGATCTACTTATATGATTTCAAGGATATGTGTGATATGTTTTCAAAAAGGAGCTTTTTATTAGTTCTGAAAACTTTGTGAAATTTCTAGAGTCAACTTAATAGTGAAATTACAATATATCTTTCCTATTGATATCATTTTCACTATATGTGGTAAAAAACTGTGTTTCGTACCAACATAATAGAGCTTTTTGTGAGCAACGGAAAGGTTTAGCTGTAGGTCCCTTACCTTTTCAGCAGCTCTGCCTCATTACCAACAGCTTTATTTCTTTTCACATCAAAAACCTAAAACAACTTTTTTCCATCTACTTATTTACAGCGATTGCATTCACGAATTGCTCGGCCATATGCCACTTTTGGCTGATCCCAGCTTCGCACAGTTCTCACAGGAAATTGGTTTAGCTTCATTGGGTGCCTCCGATGAAGAAATCGAAAAATTGTCCACTGTAAGTATGTCGCAATAATATGAAATACGCTTATCTGTTGTATGGCGCGTCGCCTGCGCTTGTTAGCACTGTCTCTATTAGCCTTGACGGGCAAATCTGTCAACTGCGCACAAACAAATCAATAGCACACAAATCGTGTATTAAAAATTTGTTCTTAAAAGTCAAGTGGCATTGTAAGCTAATAGCGGCTAAATAAATCTGACAATATAAAAGTCAGCAATTAACTAGCGCAATTAACAAAAACAAACATTAAAATATATTCACTATTTAATTTGTTTAAACGTTCGCTTCAATAGTCAATTTAGAATTTTAGTGGGCGCGCGTATTCTCTACCACACAGCGGGCCCCCTGCAGTGTTAAACGCTTTAGTTGCGCCAATACATCAATACACAAACAAGCGTGAGTGCGCCTTTTATGGCGCACTGCACAGTAAAACACGCTTTATCTAAGTGCGCCAGCTGCCGGTTGCCATTTAAAAGCATGAATAATGCGCGGCGCGCCACTTATCGTGCTAAATGGCCTTAACACATACCGTCATCGCTACCATTTGCACTGCCATTGTCAGTGACTGCCATTGCCCCACAAGCCGCAATTTGGCACTAGTACAACAATTTTGCGACTACCTTAAGCAAGTTTTCTCAGCCAAGTTGAAGTGCTTATCAGTATACATATATGTATATATATATATATATATATTATAAAACTAGTTGTTGCTTCGATTCAAGTTCGTGTGCTTGGCACGGCAGCACCGCGCACACACCACTCATGGACATTTTATTCACACATCAGCTAGAAGTTTACGCGCGCGGCGACAAGTGCTTTACTGCAATTATTTTGTTACTTTAATCTTGATTAGAATGTGCAATGGTGCAATTGTAATGCAGCGCTGTGGTGCAGTGAGGCACTGCGTTTGCTTAAACTGTAGTGGCCGTGTTTGTTTTTCGGCGCGCTACCTTGTTATAAAAGGCGTGTGCGCGCGTGCACAGTAAATGACAAAAACCGAATATAATCAACCGATATACACACATACACACACAAATTAAAAACAACTTTGACAGTCGAAAAATTCTTAACAAAAGAAGTAAAGAACGCTGGAATGTGCGCTTTGCAGATTTTGTGCATGCGATCAAAACAGCATTTATTACCAAACAAGTACATTAGCATTAAAATTTATTTATTTACATTTTTATTTAATTCAATGTTAAATTTAAAATTAAGGCTATGCGGCGATTGAGGTCAAAGGCATTGTTAGCTGCCAAATTGAAAAATGTGCGCGCTTATACACTCGAGCGTTGCGAATGACGCTGTGGCTTTGACGCATGCACTTGCTATTTACGCATGCGCTTAAGTGTTGCGCCCACATACACCGTTGTTGTATGCGCGTGCGCGCCAAAGGCCAATGGTCAGTGTCAAGTTCTGCATTTGCATAATTTTGTTTCCATACAAGGGCGCTTAGCCTTGAGTGTGCAATACTGCTGAAAATACTTTGGTGTTGATTGAATGTCGAATTTGAAGTGTCAGTGTCAAGTTCTGTGTTGTAAATTTTCTTAACAATCAAGGGCGTTTTATTACAGCGCGTGCGCTTTATTCAATTTTTTTTTATAGTTGGCCATGTAGCGCGTTATACTGCATCACTATACGCTATATTCTTTCTACAATTTTATCCGTTATTTAAGTCGACGCCTTTTTTCATCGTGCGCTATCGTGCGCCAGCGCTTACCCCCACCTTTTTCGCGCACCAAACCTCAATTATATGCGCTCACTTTAACGCGCTACACACACTCATATATATGCCAATTTTTAACGTTTTTTTTCTTTTCATTTTTCTTCTTGTCTTCCAGGTCTACTGGTTCACTGTTGAATTCGGTCTCTGCAAGGAACAAGGTCAAGTGAAAGCTTACGGTGCCGGTCTCCTCTCATCATATGGCGAACTTTTACATGCCATTAGCGACAAGTGCGAACATCGTGCATTCGAACCCGCCTCCACTGCCGTACAACCTTATCAGGATCAAGAATACCAGCCAATCTATTATGTTGCCGAAAGTTTCGAAGATGCCAAAGATAAATTCCGTCGTTGGGTATCAACTATGTCACGTGCATTTGAAGTGCGCTTCAATCCACATACAGAACGCGTTGAAATTTTAGACTCTGTCGATAAATTGGATACGCTCGTACAACAAATGAATACAGAGATACTGCATTTGACGAATGCAATTGCAAAATTGAAGCGTCCTTTCTAAGCACATTCATGCATCTAAATAATATATTTACCATATATAAACTTGTATGTATGTAAATATAAGTAAGCGCGCATGTACACACATTGAGATTTGTTTGTGAGAGGTGGGCCGCGCGTGTGTGTGTATGTGTGTGTGTGATGCGCGCTAGAGCTATGCATGTGAAATCAACTCAATACACTCACTCAAAGCACGTATTTATGTATGCATGTTTTTTTTGTTGTAGTTACTGTAGTTTATTCCTTTTTGTTGGTATCTGTAACTAAGCGGTTGAGTCGCTAGGCAGCTATGATCAACATTTTTATTTGTTGTTTTTGTTGTTATAAGTAACGCTGCGCCTCTTAAATTAAATTGACATGCCGCTTTAAAGTTACTATTCCTTAAAAAAATATATATGTTTTTTTTTAACTAAACAAATTTTTTTAAAAAATAAAAAAATTAATTCTCATATTCAAAAATTTGTTTGTGATATACTCTCAACTAGCTTAATAATATTTTTTCGAAATTCACAATTTTTTAAACTAAACCAATTTTTAGTAATTCTTAAATTTTAGCAAATTTTCAAACATTTGACAAAAAAAGTAAAAACAAAATATTAAAATAATGCATATCTATTTATGTAATATGAATGTACAATATAGTTTTTATATTACACATCTCAACATCACGTATATAATTATGAATAGCTTATATGCACTTAATACTCTAGAAATTCACACCCATTTACCCTATAGTCCTCACCTTCACGTCCTCACCCTATATACGATATATTTATTATTTATTTTTTTATTTGTATATGTGTATCACTGCAACTGTGTATTGGACCAAAAAGCAAATATTAGTATTTAAGTGCAAAATCACATATTCACATAACCAACAACACAAAACACACACATCTTAATAAACACATATACATGTAATTTATTATTTTTCTAAATGTATTATTACTATTTTTATATTTTGAAATTTTTTTAGTTTACTTTATTTGTTTATGTACTTAAAAAAAAATAAGAACAAAACTAATTTGATGTGAAAAGCTTGTAAATTTTGTGTTATTGTATGTGAAAATATTTGTTTTTGCAAAATATTGTGAGAGCTTTTTTAAATAATTTATTATTTTTTTATTATATTATATAAATGTAACTATTTTGTAGGTATGTAGAATTTAGTTTTTTGCTATGTTGTAAGAGCGCAAAGATTTTAAATATATATATATATAATTGAATAAAAGCATAAATATTAATGTGTTGTTTATTGTGAGACTGTGGTATTAGAAGTGTGACAGAATTTGCTAATAGAAGTGAGAACGAAGTTAGTAAAATAAATGCAATGGAAGAGAACAAAAGAAGTGTGAAGAAAAAGATCAAAAAGTGAAAAATGTTAACACGAGAAATGTAGACGGTAGCTAGAAACAGAAATGTTACTGAAACAGAAATTCGACTGAAATTGGAGTTCAAAACATCCAACAATCCAGGGCGAAAACTAAGAACTAACACTAACTAAGAGGATGCGTTTAACAGCCACGGCGTATACAAGCTTATCTGCCGATGCCAACACAGTTACATAGGATAAACAGGACGGCAAATAAGAACGAGGTTCTGAGATCTAATGTGTTCTGATTATAACAATAAAACACGGAATCCAAACATTATACCAGAGTCCAACTTCGCGAATTACATGGTCGAAAATGAATGTTCCCCAGTAAACATCAATAAAACAGTCCGTGAAGGCCTCACATACAAGCAAAACGCTGACGTCTGAACATACTCGAAAATTTACAAAGAGAAAACGTTCGACGGTAGAACAATGAATGGACACAATTTCTGACACAATATTTGAGCCATTAAAACTTGTTTACCAGAAACAAAGTAATAACACAGGTACAACAGACAAACACACAATAACAAATAAATACGAAACAATAAACGCACCAAAGCAACAAACCCACAAAGTAGTTTAAAAGACTAGAATTACTGACTTTTACCTACCTCAGTTAGCCACACAAATCCATCAGTAAGAACCACCCTCGGTTCTGAATGAACACAGAGTACAGAGCACACATAAATATACACAAACATCCATTTTGACAATACCTGCTCATGTACCTACGAACTATAAATGCAAGAAAATCGACAACAACAGATCAGAATGAAAACCGAAACCGACGATGGCACAACACCGAAACCGGTTTTTCTCGAAACCAAATTTGACAAGGGATGACGGAAAATCGTTTCACTATACATCATGAAAGAAGTGTTACGGAAACAAGTAAGTAAAGTGAGAAAGAAGTAAGTAAAAGAATTGCGATAGAAGAAACCAGTATGACAAAAGTAACTAAAAGCAATGTGACAGGAGAAGGACTAGATCATAAAAAAAGCACCAGAAATATATAATTAATCTATATAAATCTGACAAAAGTTACTTATCGATATAAAACTTAGTAACAGAACTGTGACGGAAATTGGTTAAAGATGAACTAAAAAATTAACAAAAAGATTTTCCAAAGAATCAACAAAAATTTAGGATTACTAAAAAGATGATATAAAAATTTTATGGACTACCTTTATATAAATGAACCAAAAAATAGAAGGACATTTTTCCTTTAATACAGATATAGTCTTGTTGAATTTTGACTAAAAAACTTTAACAATAGCTCTTGTAAGAATTTTAGGATTTAAAATTATAAAGGTGGAGCGAAATCTTTCAATATAAAGCAAACCATGTACTTGGAATTAACTAAGTGATTATTTAAAATTTAAACACGCACTCTATCTTTATAGTTTTAAATCCCAAAATTCTTTTACAAAAGCTATTGTTAAAGTTTTTTAGACAAAATTCAACAAGACTATGTCTGTATTAAAGAAAAAATTGCCTTCTATTTTTTGGTCCATTTATATAAAGGTAGTCCTTAAAATTTTTTTATCACCTTTTTATTTTCAATTTTTTAGTACTGCCTATAAAAAGGCAATTGCCACTTTGATTAGTAATTTAAGTAATTCCTAAGTGAAAATTCGTATCTTTATTTATTTGTTGAAAATAGCAAGATTTAAGAGAATTAGTGGAATTTTCGCTGAAAAAACTGGCGAAAACAACAGAATTCCACCTCGCATCATAACAAGAGAATTCCTCGTTTTTCAGCTGCTTAATTTGCACAGCTGAAAATCGTGGTGAAATTCGCATACGCCTGAAAGTCCAACCCCCCAAACCCACACCCCCTTCGCCTATCCACACTGAAGGGGGGTAAGGCATACAAGCATATACACATGGTTTAAATGAAATATATTCATTTTTCAGTGAGTTATTAATTTTTCGCGTCTAAATCATACAAAAATGCCACTGTCATAAGCGTTGCTTTACCATTGATACTGAGCGGTACGTCTATATCTTTTGGCTGGCTAGCTGGCTGGCTGTCGAAGGCGTAGTGCAAATGATGAGATGTTCAATAGTTTTGTGCTCTGCGTAGATTTATGTATGATAGATACATGTGTCAAAAAATAAATTAAAAATTTAGTAAAATAAGCAATGCGAATTTAACTTGTACTTTGTTAGACTACTCTTCTTTCGGCTACAAAACTGCAAGCTCAAATAAGCTCAGAAAACTCTAAAGAAAAAATTCGAAGTTTTCGTAAAATTGTCGAACAAATTTTTGAGATTGGTTTGCATAGCTTCAAATAAAAAAGGACTTATAATCTTTTATTAAATTAATAAAATTTTTAATAAATGACACAAACAAAATTTCAATATTATACCCAAAAAAAATCTAGACAAGTTTTTGAACAGTCAGACTTGGCTAAATTGTAAATATTGAGGGCTCTAGTGTTTTCATATCTATTAATACCGGACTAGTAAATCTAAATGAAGAACACAATGCAACGAGGTCTAATAATAATAATAACATCGGGCCAAAAATAAGACATACTTAGTTTAAATTTATGAAAATTGTTTGATAGAATATGTGCCAAGTCCTCACTAAAAGAAATAAAATTATAATAGGGAAAAGTAAAGAGAGCTGCATAGTCTGAAACAGCTTTATTTTAAGATATTCTGTTAATTTATACTTTAACAATATAAACTGACGCGAAAAATTTCACTTTCCTATTTAAGCAAAAAGAAAAAAATTAGAACGATTAAGTAATGTCTCTTCCGAAAAATTAAAAAAGAAAAAAATACTAAGACAACGATATAAGACTTGAACACCAACATGAAGAATTGCTAAAAGAATCGTCAATGGTACGGAAGAACAATTAAAAACTAAGTTTATACCGAAGTATTTTAAGTATAGTTTTAAGAATATTAGCTCAGATAAAGCATACCTAGAAGATTAAAGGCTTCATAGTTCCCATGAACGAGACTATCACTCTTGAAAGAAAAACGTATTTACCGTAACATTAAGCCGAATTAGATAATTCATTTTAAAGAAACAAATTTCAAAATGGATCCAAATGAGGCATGTTTTATATCCGTTCATTAATAAGCCTTTCCATATTTTTAG